>NW_017617115.1:7500-10968 GCF_001879475.1 Ipomoea nil | reverse complement strand
CGAGTGTGCCTAAGTGCCGGACTTGTGCGGAACGAGCGTGTAAGTGCCGGACTTGTGCGGAACGAGTGTGCCTACGTTGCGGGCATATGCGGAACGAGTGTGCCTAAGTTGCGGACTCATGCGGAACGAGTGTGCCTAAGTTGCGGACTCATGCGGAACGAGTGTGCCTAAGTAGCGGACTTGTGCGGAACGAGTGTGCCTAAGTATCGGACTTGTGCGGAACGAGCGTGCCTAAGTTGCGGACTTGTGCGGAACGAGCGTGCCTAAGTTGCGGACTTGTGCGGAACGAGCGTGCCTACGTTGCGGGCATATGCGGAACGAGTGTGCCTACGTTGCGGGCATATGCGGAACGAGTGTGCCTAAGTTGCGGACTCATGCGGAACGAGTGCGCCTAAGTTGCGGACAGTTGCGGAACGAGTGTGCCTAAGTAGCGGACAGTTGCGGAACGAGTGTGCCGAAGTTGCGGACTTGTGCGGAACGAGTGTGCCGAAGTAGCGTGCCTACGTTGCGGACTCATGCGGAACGAGTGTGCCTACGTTGCGGGCATATGCGGAACGAGTGTGCCTAAGTTGCGGACTCATGCGGAACGAGTGTGCCTAAGTGCCGGACTTGTGCGGAACGAGTGTGCCTACGTTGCGGGCTCATGCGGAACGAGTGTGCCCAAGTTGCGGACTTATGGGGTACGAGCGTGCCTAAGTTGCGGACTCATGCGGAACGAGTGTGCCTAAGTGCCGGACTTGTGCGGAACGAGTGTGCCTACGTTGCGGGCTCATGCGGAACGAGTGTGCCCAAGTTGCGGACTTATGGGGTACGAGGGTGCCTAAGTTGCGGACTTATGCGGAACGAGGGTGCCTAAGTTGCGGGCTTATGCGCAACGTTGGTGCCTAAGTTGCGGACTCATGCGGTACGAGGGTGCCGAGGTTGCGGAATTATGCGGTACGAGGGTGCCGAGGTTGCGGACTTATGCGGAACGAGGGTGCCGAGGTTGCGGAATTATGCGGTACGAGGGTGCCCAAGTTGCGGAAAGTTGCGGTACGAGGGTGCCCAAGTTGCGGAAAGTTGCGGTACGAGAGTGCCCAAGTTGCGGAAAGTTGCGGTACGAGAGTGCCCAAGTTGCGGAAAGTTGCGGTACTTTGCGGATGCGGAACGAGGGTGCCGAGGTTGCGGACTTATGCGGTACGAGGGTGCCGAGGTTGCGGACTTATGCGGTACGAGGGTGCCGAGGTTGCGGACTTATGCGGTACGAGGGTGCCGAGGTTGCGGAAAGTTGCGGTACGGGTGTGCCGAGGTTGCGGAAAGTTGCGGTACGGGTGTGCCGAGGTTGCGGAAAGTTGCGGTACGGGTGGGCCGAGGTTGCGGAAAGTTGCGGTACGGGTTGCGGAAAGTTGCGGTAAGGTTGCGGAAAGTTGCGGTACGGGTGGGCCGACGTTGCGGAAAATTGCGGTACGGGTGGGCCGACGTTGCGGAAAATTGCGGTACGGGGGTGCCGAGGTTGCGGAAAGTTGCGGTACGGGTGGGCCGAGGTTGCGGAAAGTTGCGGTACGGGTGGGCCGAGGTTGCGGAAAATTGCGGTACGGGGGTGCCGAGGTTGCGGAAAGTTGCGGTACGAGGGTGCCCAAGTTGCGGACTTATGCGGTACGAGAGTGCCCAAGTTGCGGAAAATTGCGGTACGGGGGTGCCGAGGTTGCGGACTTATGCGGAACGGGTGTGCCGAGGTTGCGGAAAGTTGCGGTACGGGTGTGCTGAGGTTGCGGAAAGTTGCGGTACGAGGGTGCCGAGGTTGCGGAAAGTTGCGGTACGAGGGTGCCGAGGTTGCGGAAAGTTGCGGTACGAGGGTGCCAAGTTGCGGACTTATGCGGAACGGGGTGCCGAGGTTGCGGACTTATGCGGAACGAGGGTGCCGAGGTTGCGGACTTATGCGGAACGAGGGCGCCCAAATTGCGCACAGTTGCGGACGGATGCGGAAAATATCACGCAACAGAGGTTTACCCGCCTGCCACCCCAGTACTTTTACGACGGTTCTGTGTTATGCCTTGGCCTATGTCGTTTTACGTCGTTCTCGTGCCAAAATGGCATATACATTTGTTTTAGAGCTTATTGTACTATTTAATTAGTGAGGCAAACGATATGCCATATATTCCTCTCACATTCCCAACAATCCCAAGTACTTGGCTAAGTCAGACAAGGAACTTTGCGGACAGCTGGGCATAAATTTGGACATCGTCGTTTTCAATGAAATAATCATCCAAACGCTTTGAAATTTACCAAGCATTGTTAAAATGCTCTAAACTAAAGGACCATGCAATAACATTTGAAAAAAAATGCACGGAACCACCCGAAATGACCGTGTGATTTACGGGACAAACCGTGTCTACTGCTGTCACTGGGGTTTTTTTTTTTTTAACTACTATAGGGGGGGTATGGTAGTTGAGGTGCCGGTCGACTTTTTTCGGAACGTGTTGGGACGGGCCCCCCTCGTCCCGTAGGCCTCGTACGAGTGTTCCCGCCGCTCGTACGTATTATTGGGGACCGGCATAGACCCATCGGAGTCGCAAGGCGGGGCGGCGCACCGGACGGAGACGGACATGCAAAAAAACATCATTGGCACGTGAATTCGGTCAATCGAGCAAACGTGAATCTGCAATATACCGTCAGTAGGTTGTGAGTTGCCGAGGCACGTGTCCAATCGTCTAGTAAGCTGTTCGTTAACGAATTACGGTGCGCCGTAGGGGCGGAGGGCGGGCGTTCGCAATGAACCCGCCCAGCGTAGCGGCAGTGCAGCGTACGTGTCGTCGGGCGTGGGGGTTGACCGACCTCGCAAGAGGATAGAAATATTGTATTGCTCGAGGCCTTTCATTCCTCGAGGGGCTTCCTCCACAGCACTCGTTCGACGACACGTCCGGATCTGACCGAGACGGACATGCAAAAAAACGGCCGTGGAACAAGTTGGGCAAAAAAACAACCGTGAATCTGCAATATACCGTCAGTAGGCTTGTAAGTTACCGACACCAGTGTCCACCCGTCTAGTAAGCTGTCCGTTAAAGGATGATTGTGCGCTCGCTACGAATCTGCCCAAGCGCAACGGGCGTTGTCTTAGCGTCGGACTTGGGGGCTGACCCACCTCGCAAGAGGTATGGTGTTGTATTGATCGAGGACTTTCACTCCTCGA
This sequence comes from Ipomoea nil, assembly GCF_001879475.1. Classification (NCBI taxonomy): domain Eukaryota; kingdom Viridiplantae; phylum Streptophyta; class Magnoliopsida; order Solanales; family Convolvulaceae; genus Ipomoea; species Ipomoea nil. The sequence continues at coordinate 7,799 of NW_017617115.1, read as the reverse complement.
GGTCTTCCTCCACCCGATGGCGCGACGGACTCACAACCAATGCGTACGGCGAGATGGAAATTCGGTAGTTACCTTTTGTAACTATCGACGCGGGCACTGAGGGAGACGGACATGCAAAAAAACGTCGTTGGCGCGGGGTTGTCGGTCAATCGAGCAACCGTGAATCTGCAACATACCGTAGTAGGTTGTGAGTTACCGAGACCCGTTTCCAACCGTCTAGTAAGCTGTTCGTTAGAGGATGATTGTGCTCCGGACGGACGTGGGGGCTGACCCACCTCGCAAGAGGTATGGTATTGCAT
>NW_017617114.1:0-70850 GCF_001879475.1 Ipomoea nil | reverse complement strand
GAAGCTTCAAAATTAACTTAGCTGACAAAACAACCTTTAGGTTCAATAACAGATCTAGGCACACTTTCCATTACCCCCACGCCACCTGCATGAGCATCTATTAGTGAAGTACCTACCGGTATCCCAGCCACCAAACCCAATTCCTGAAACAATTGCAGCTTCTAGTAAAACCAGTGAAAGCATGATTTGTAAAATGTCAACACACAGAAAATTATCTTGCATTACAGAGTAAAATCAAAGCCTGATCATCAGTAAAAAAGTCTTGCCTTGGCAGCTACGGGGGTTAGACCAGAGCCCAAAGCATGGCCAGGGAAAGCAACACTTCGTCCTGCACATGATTTTTATTGCAAGGGAAAATATTAACCAACACAGAAATTTCCAAGTAGTACAATTTTAATGGGGGGATTTTATATTAACAACTTTTACAAGACTTCGCAAAGATGCCCAAGATGCTAATCATCTTGACTGAAGCAACTGACCATGACCTTGTACACTTGAGAAGATTCGAGAAAAAACTAAAAAGATGAGTAGATTTGAAAATTATTCGTATAAGTATAAGAAAGAAAGCATAAGGTATAAGTCATTGATACAATCTATTACATCAACACAATTTTTATTCCTGTCATAATCCTAACATTTTGGATTTTATTATTAGTGTGCGCGTGTTTGTATCTGAAACTATATGCCAAGGTAATGGCAAAGAATAGTTGCAAGTAGTATCATTGGATAAATTGAACATTCACTAAAGTACCTATCTTAGCATGGTGCCCATCAACAAGATCACCTAAGCCAATCTCCTCCCAAAATTCATCATCCCATCCACAAGCTTCCATATTGCGAGAATCTTTCTCATTGATCTGCTGCATATGAGCATGACCAAGATATGTCCATTTGCATACAGTAGTGCACAGGCTCCTAGTATCATCTCCTGTTGCTCTATGAAATTGTTGAATGGTAACATTTTCACCATTAGTGACCACTAAAATATTCAAAAGATCTGCATCAGAAATTTAATTTCTCACCTGTATGATAGCCAATCACTCAAATCCATCCACCGAAATGCCATAGACCAAGATTCTTGCAGGTTTTCCTTAACCCACAAAAGCTGAAATACACAAAAAGGAAGGCAGCTACATGTTATTCAACAAACATATTTTGTTCAAGCAAGTGAAAGTAATTTCACTCAGTTATCTAGCAATAGAAAACAAAGTGTATAGATGGCAAGGAGAAGGAATCTTATCCATAATTAAGGTACACCGGTCAATTTCTCATATTCATCTTAACTAGAGAAGAAAAAGGAAAATGAGCCCACAAAATCTAGTTCCCACTAGATAACCTTTTAGCGATGCATCAGCATTTCAAGTGGAGGACAACTAAGAATTATAAAGAAGGTATATCTTGGGGAACCAAACTTATATCCACCTCCATCTCTGCATTTTCTGTTTCTCTGAATCCAATAGGATCTGCAATAGGTGAATCATTAATCTTCTTTTTCTTTCCTTGCTTCCTTGTTCTTTCTTTTTGGGAGATCAAGTAACGGTTTATGCCTAACAGAATCACCTATGAACTGCCATCTGAATGTGCACCACTATTATAGCCAATTTTCCAGGTGAGGTAGGTGTAAACTGAATCCAAATTCTCTAATACTCAGCTGTCTTTTGCATTCCTATTCAAGTGAACAGATTCTGGCATCATTCTTGAATACTCTTTAAGAACTTTGATGTGGAGAAATGGAATACAGAACAAGCATTACTGTTTACAGAAATAGAAGACGCAACCAAAAGGAAATGGTAAACAGAAAAGAAATAGCCACAGATAAGTATTAAGAGAGAAAATTGGGAGCAAATGGAAATGGCATTGGCACTTTTTAGATAGCTATGCTATGAGTTCTTTAAACACTAAAAATTGAATAGATAGGGTTCTTTTATTGCAAGGATATAAAAATTGTCAGGGGCAGTTCCTAAACTTAAGGTCTCTACAAATAAATAGACAGGGATAGCTCTGATACCTAAGACATGTGCTTCAAGCAGATACATGGATGTAAAAGCAGATAGAGACAAAACTGTAAATACACGTGTAGAGTCAAACCTTTTACTTTTTACTTATAGAAAAGTTATAATTAAAAAAAAAAATGAAAGAAAACAGACTAGATTATCGTACTACCTAATGTACCTTTGGTGGCTGCATCTCAGGGGAAACAGCACCACCACAATATTGTAATACTGGTGAGTTAGAGGAGTTGATCCTTTCAGCTTGTTTTACTGCTCTGTGGTCCATCCACACTATGATATTTCTTCTAGCATCACCACTCAAAGAAACTGTGACAGGTTCGCCATCAGAATCAACAGCAACTGTATAGAGAAACCAAAGGTGTCCAACTTAAGGATTCAATGAGCAGAACTCAAGGTTAGTTCAATAAGGTCATGTATATGAGATAATGTGATTAGTAATCACAGACCAAGAGAACAAGTAGCTGCAAAACCCAGACCCTTTACATCATTCCTAGTAACATTAGCAAGAGAGCATGCTGCTTTTACTGCAGTGCCGACTGCGAGCCAAATATCAGTTGAAGATTGCTGCATTCAGGGAATCATATAAACAAAATGAAAATATTCTCCTCACTTGCCAAAATGTATAACATAGTATTTGTTACCTATATGTTATTTAGAGTTTTAGACATTATTATTATATCTAAAGCAACCTAATCCAAACATTAACTGCGAGAAGTTATTTACTCTGCGAAATCAAGGTTCATAATAAGCATCTAGATTGGAACTTTATTCTCTGAAAGAAAAATGTATACTGGTTTATAACCTCAACAAAGTCACCACTTTTCCAAATCTGTATCGGGCTGCTAGAAGAACCTAGAAGTTTCCCATCCTCATTAAAGAGACCTGTAAAAGGGAAGGGTAAAAGCAATATGACCAATTTACAACATATTTCAAGTTAATGAGTAGAAAATATAAACTTCATTGCACACTAGTAATAAAAGAAAACTGCTAAACTTATACTCCATATTTGTTTGTGTGTAAACACGCATATCAAAACATCTAACAGTTTAAATTGAGGGACTTAATATCTGGATTAATTTCTTATAATCTTCATAAGACCAATCTAGATTTCTCTAGGACCTTGACTTGCTATTTCCTGTAGTTGCGAATTTTGAGGACATCACTCTGAATCTCTGATAATGTGATGTCAGAAACTATTCACAGTTTATTTTAACATGAAAAAGATTTTAGAAAAGAAAATATTCTCTTAAACCTACACATTTTTGAGTGACATAGAACTTCAGTAAGAGATATTTAATAACCATGAGTGAATACTGACAAGAACACTTCAACCATCTTCTGAACTATTGAACCTAAAGAGCTTTAGAAAACTCATCTTCCTCAATGAATTTGTCTGCAGTCATACACATCAAATTAACTTCTCCAATTCAAAGAATGCAGAATGTAGACAAAGGCAAATACTATGGGATGACAATGCCTTTTTGTGTATGGAACACTCACAGGACTCAGCCAATCAATTTGGCAAAGTTTCTAAGGCAACACAGTTGACATTCCACCACACAACAATTTTAGCTTCCATATCAGTCCTCTCAGATAATTTATCTTTCAAAAACACTTGACATATTGAAAACATTTCATCCTTTACTATGAATTACAGCACTCATTCCCCTCACCGGCGGAAGTATTTTGCTACCTATGTACACAGATAATCCACTACAAATAATCACAGAGCGTCTGAACGAAAATCATTACAGGATTACCGTGACTGAGACCTAAATTTAACGAACACACAAGTTAAATTTAAGCTCAACACAGAATTACAGCACTACGCATACATCAAACGAATTACGGAATTTCTTATCGTCGTTACTAGTGCATCTCTAATTTACAGTTTATACTTACATAGCACAAGAAAATGCACACGTATCAGAAGCGAGACGAAAGAGCGTACCAGCGCGGGCGCTGCCGGAGCCGACGTCAACGCCGAGGAAGACAGAGCGAGGCAGCGAAGTAGCGGTGTCCATTCCTGCGGTGGAAGAGGAAACTTTAAGGGACAAAGACGATCGTAGATGGCGGTAGCGGTGATGGTCGTGGAGCAGTGGGGTAGTATCGCTAACGCTAACGACGCTTCGTCTTTCGGACGAAATCCTTCGGAGAGCAGACATTTTCTTTTTATATTTTCTTTTCCTGTTTTTAATCTACAGTAACTGTAATTTTTTTTTTCTCAACAGTAATTACTGGTAGATGAGTATTGAAGAAAGTGGATCTAATCTTTCTCTGCTTTGTTTCTAAAAAGGGTGCTTTTGTTATTCTTGTTTTGATTTGATCTTGAATTTCAGCAGTAAAAAGGGATTTAAATATAAAACAATAATAGAATAAAAAAATTATAAAATAAATAATGTATTTATCTAAAGTTATTAATCAATTTAATCTAGTCATGTTGTATATAACGGTAGGATGTAAATCAGGGTAACTCAACTGAACATGAACCACACTGTCACTGGTGAGACTCAATCCCTGATCATTTTTTCAACTTTCACATTTATGATCAATTGAGCAATCCATGCGGACATAACGAGTTTATCTCTTGTCCTTACAAAGAGAAGAGAGAGTTCTTGCCCCTACTTATGTTTTTTTTTTTTTTTCTTGGCCTCTCTAAGTGTATCTTTTGTCTTCTCTTTCTCCTACCGAGAGGAAAAGTTTTTGCTCATGTGACTTAGAAGAGTTTTTATGATAATTGATATTGGTAAGAGGTGGTGATGAGACTTGAAAATTTAGTAAAAATAGGTGTTGGGCAACATGTATAGAAATTAAAGTATGTAATGGTTGTAGTCAACAAATTATATGCTTCCAATTTATTTACACACACATAATTTATTAACTGAAGACACATAATTTGTTAACTGTAAATACATAATTTTTTTTATTGCGATCCATAATATAAGGTAGACTATATGGTCCATGGTATATCAATTGGCATTTGTATACGTGGAGAAATGTAGGGTGGAAAAAATGTAAGGTGTATTGGGTTAAACTCAATATTGATTACTGGCTTACTGCTATAAAAGAAGTGTGAATAAAGTGAGAATAAAAGATTTGTTGTGAGATGAAGTAGGTGATTGGTTGAAGGGTTTCACTTTTAATATCAAGACTTGTAGCTTTGATAAGGCTAAGGTTTAAACAATGTTAAAGGACTTTAGCTTTGCATTGGAGATGGATTTTTGAAGAGTTGAGGTGGAGTTGAAGGTGTGACTCGGAAAGAGTCATTAATTAGTTAATGAAATGCGTTTTTCTTAATGCTTTTTTAGTAAATTTGTTGGAGTTTGTGTGTAACATGCACGTTGTACGATTATGGGATGTGAATTGAAACTTGCTCATGTTTATTGTGAGCGATGGGGTCAAGGGACTCCAAGTCTTGGCTCAAGTTGGGTTCCAACTTTATTAATAAGGTATTAATACAATAAGAATAATGAAAATCTATTGGGCTAAGGAAAGAAGAAAGCATAAAGCAAAATAAGTTAAGGAAGTGCTATCAAAGGGTATCAAACCAATGACCTCCATTGAGCATCTCACACTCCAACCCACCAAGCCATACTTAATGGGCTAACATGAGGGTAGAAAACTCTAGTTATTCATGGGAAGTGCACAGGAAACAAAGTAACGGGGGACACATGTGTGGTCAAGAATGAAGACTAGCCGATGTCATACATTTGCCAACCATCCGGAAGGCCCTCTACACTATATAAGACACACTTAGGTCCTGTTTGGTAAATGGCTGTTAGCTGATAGTGTTAATTAGAGGGTATAACTAGTTGATAACATTAGCTGTTGTAGAAAAGTGTTTGGTAAATTTGTTATTAGCTGATAGCTGTTTGGTATAATTTTTTTTCTAAAAAAGCTAATTGAAAAAGTTGTTTGGAGTAGCTTTTTGAATTTTAGCATTTTGAAGTTGCAAAAAGCTAATTAACCAAACACTTATATTGATATTTTAACTAAATCAAACAATTAATAGTGGTCAAATAAGCCAAAATTAGCCTATAGGCTACTTTTTTTACCAAACGGGGCCTTAATTCCTCTTAAGACATCATCCCTTGATCATAATAATCTCCGATCCCTAGTCAAGTGGTATGGATTCCTAGCTTCTAATAAAAACACTAGAGTTTGACTCTTATTAGCTACGCTACTATTGTCCCTAGTATTTCTTAGTCCATTATTTGGGTTATAGTATTTATTACTTAGCAATAATAATATTATTTTTATACCCCGTTCTGTACTTTCATATATGGTTTATGGTGGACCTAATCACAACAAGACCGGTTTATGATGGGCTTGATCTCGACAAAACCAGTTTGGCTGGAGAATTGCTAAGGTCTAAGGTTCTAAGTTGTACTATCCTAATACATGTTTATGTATTAATTTCGAATTAAGTCTGTAATTCTTCATAACTTCATCAACTATATATTATTTCTTTAAATTAATGTATTGGGGACGGGGTAGGAGGGGGTATCATTATCCCCATTTGAGCATGGATTGGGGAGAAATTGTCATTCTTATTATAGATATAGATAACAACAAGGTGGGGAGTATATTCCATTTCTACGTCCCTACAACCTCATGCATTTCATTCCCCCAGGGATGAGTAATCTCTATCCTCGATCAATCACCAAGTTAAACACTCAAACTAGTATAATTTTCAAGGCTCATATAAAAAATCATATATTAAAACACTTAAGTCTTCAATTCTTCACCAAAATTCCATTTTTACGTCCCTACAACCTCATGCATTCCATTTCCCCCATGGATGAGTAATCTCTATCCTCGATCAATCACCAAGTTAAACACTCAAACTAGTATAATTTCCAAGGCTCATATAAAAAAATCAAATATTAGAACACTTAAGTCTTCAATTTTTCATCAAAATTTCAATGACTAGGGATGACAATGAGGCAGGACGGGGTGGGGAGTATACTCTTCATTCCCATCCCATTCTCGTCGGGAAATAGAAACTTTTCCTCTCCCGGGTTAAATTTCCGCAGACAGAAACCTCTGTCTCATCAATCCTATAGTCAAACTAATAATTTAGTATAATTTTTAATATTTAAGTAAATATTTAAATATTAAAGTATTAGGGTGTGTTTGGGAACCCGGAAAAGTGATTTCTGAAAATTATTTTTTGGGTTTCTAGTGTTTGGATGTGTCTAAAAAATCAAGTCAATGGAATATGCTTGTTTTGGAGGAAAATGACTTCTTCTTTTTTGGGAAGTCATTTTCCAACTTTTACACCAATACCACATGAACACCACCACCGGCATCACCACCACTATCACCACCACTACCAGTACAAGACCACACTACCACCACCGCCACCGCCACCTCGGCTACCACCACTACCACTGCCACCACCACCATACCACCACCAGTTGTTGTTGCATGTTATTATTTTGGAAGAATGTTATTATTATTATTATTATTATTATTATTATTATTATTATTATTATTATTATTATTATTATTATTATTATTATTATTATTATTATTATTATTATTATTATTATTATTATTATTATTATTATTATTATTATTATTATTATTATTATTATTATATAACAAATAGTACCACTACCACTACACCACCACCACCACTATTACTATCACCATCACCACCACTATTATACTGCTTATTACTATTACTAGTTTTTTACGCGCATTGCGCGATTGGGATAATGCCCAATGTTTTTTTTTTTTAAATAAGTACTTTAAAGTATATCAAGACAAGATTATATTGGAATTGTTCATGCATAGATAATTGAATGTTGAATTCGCGTATTTAAATAGGTAATTCTAAGTTTACAAATGCAAGATAATATAGTCAAGATTGCCAATAAAATAATTGTATAGGTATGGTTGAAACCAAATACGGGAGATAAGAGAGAACAAATAAAAATTAGGACAAAAAATATTAAATATATACTAATATTGAATAGCTAACTGCTGATTGCCAAACAACGACATTGCGAGGTAGTTTCCCACTTTAATTTGTTGTGTGATTTGAATACTCTTTTTGTCAATAAATCCCCCAAATAGTTAATATGATTGGCTTAATTATTTTTTATTTTTTTTAAAACAATAATAATAATAATAATAATAATAATAATAATAATAATAATAATAATAATAATTATTATTATTATTATTATTATTATTATTATTATTATTATTATTATTATTATTATTATTATTATTATTATTATTATTATTATTATTATTATTATACCCTTAGGTCATTTTACATGTTAATATAAACACCTAATTTTTTTAAATATTTTTTTACGAACCTGATGGGGATATGGGACCCGGGGGTCCATTTTATTGGCATAGTATTGACCCAAGTGGGGGTGGTGATGATAGGAGATTGGCCCAAGTCCTATTGGGCTAAGAAGACAAGGGGGCGTGGTGGCCCAAAAAGAAGAGAGAAGACGTTTCCGGGCAAGAAACACCGCTGGCGGCCGGCAACCGGTCGGGGTGGTGCGCCACCAGTCGTGCCGGCAGCGCCCATCGGCGCGGCCAGGGAATGGGGCAGGTAGCATGACACTTAACTAGAGTGGCAACCGACCGGCGGGGGTGGTGCGGTGCGCCACTAGTCGTGCCGGCAGCGCCCACCGGCGCGGCCAGGGAATGGGGCAGGTAGCATGACACTTAACTAGAGTAAAAGGCATGGACACTGTCAACAGGGTTTAAACCCACGCCCTCCAACTCAGCAGGCACGCACCATACCACCAGCCCACGTCAACTGTTGTTTATTGAGGCGCAGCAATTATATATAACCTATATATGCGGGCAGGGCAGCCTCCACCACCGGCCATGGCCGGCCGGCGACTGGCCGTCCCGCCGGCCACCTCAGGCCGAGGCGTGGCCAGCGGGGGCAGTGCACCCCCCAGATTGTCAACGGCACCCCCCCCCCCCCTTTCCTGAGGGGGTGTTGGGCGGGTGCGCCGAGCATGGTGGACCAGGGTGGTATGCGCGGGAGTTTTAGAAGTATGGCGAACGTGCCCGCTTGCGTAGCGATAAATCGGGAAGTGGGGATGGATTGCATGGGATACATGGACGCTAGAGGAGGAGGGGAGCTTGCTATAAATAGAGGCCCTGGATCTCTGGCTAAGGGCAACGAGGACACGACAGACACACTAGTCCAGTGGTCTTGATCCCATACTCTCAATCCAGTCACCTGGGTTCAATTCCAAGTAGTAGCATAGTTAGCAATAGCCCATCTTGTGGGCCTTGTTTTTTGTATTGGGGCCATCATTCTGGGCTTGTACCTCGGGCTTTGTACGTATTGTTTAGGGCCTAGCGCCCCGGGTAATAAAGTCAATACTTTCATACCCTCGTCCTATGTTCCTATACCCGGTTTATGGTGGACCCGATCCCAATAAAACCTACTTTCATACCCTCGTCCTATGTTCCTATACCCGATTTATGGTGGACCCGGTCCCAATAAAACCATCATTGGCACCGTCTGTGGGGTTCGCTACAATTAGCCCGTGTTTTTAGTCTCTACCATCCTAGCAAGGTTCCGAGGTACACCCAAATGGTGATTCACAAGAGGAGCTACCCTATAAGGTAACACACTTAGCACATCAAGACGCTACTCTGGTAAGTACACTTGAACACTTAGTTAGGTAAAGATTGTGTTTATTTTCCCGAACTATGTGCCCCTATGTGCTCCTATGTGCTCTGCATGCTTGGCCCACGGCCACCTCAACTATATGCTCATATGTGCTCTGCATGCTTGGCCCGCGGCCACCTCAACTATATGCTCATATGTGCTCTGCTTGCTTGGCCCGCGGCCACCTCAATTATGTGCTCCTATGTGCTCTGCATGCTTGGTCCACGGCTACCTCAACTATGTGCTCTGCATGCTTGGCCCACAGCCACCTCAACTATGTGCTCCTATGTGCTCTTACGTGCTATGCATGCTGGCTCTATGGCCATGGCGGATGGGGCATGTGGGTTATCGCAACCCACATGCGCGGACTTGCCCCCGGCAAGCCGCATGGTTTTGGCGGATGGGGCATGTGGGTTATCACAACCCACATGCGCGGACTTGCCCCCGGCAAGCCGCATGGTTTTGGCGGATGGGGCATGTCGGTTATCGCAACCCACATGCGCGGACTTGCCCCCGGTAAGCCGCATGGTTTTTGGCGGATGGGGCGTGTGGGTTATCGCAACCCACATGCGCGGACTTGCCCCCGGCAAGCCGCATGGTTTTGGCGGATGGGGCATGTGGGTTATCGCAACCCACATGCACGGACTTGCCCCCGGCAAGCCGCATGGTTTTGGCGGATGGGGCGTGTGGGTTATCGCAACCCACATGCGCGGACTTGCCCCCGGCAAGCCGCATGGTTTTAGCGGATGGGGCATGTGGGTTATCGCAACCCATATGCGCGGACTTGCCCTCGGCAAGCCGCATGGTTTTTGGCGGATGGGGCGTGTGGGTTATCGCAACCCACATGCGCGGACTTGCCCCCGGCAAGCCGCATGGCGTTGGCGGATGGGGCGTGTGGGTTATCGCAACCCACATGCGCGGACTTGCCCCCGGCAAGCCGCATGGCGTTGGCGGAGGGGGCGTGTGGATTATCGCAACCCACACTACCCCATCCTACAATCTTCAGTTACCTTCATCCTTAAAAAAAAAAAAAAAAAGTTGCATGCAGGTGTAGCATGGAGAAGGAGCAAAGACATCCATTGAATATTTAAAAGAAGCATGCAGGTGCATCATAGAGAAATCGACAAAGCATACTAAATAAATGCAACAAAAGAGATGTACAGTGCAAGAAGCATCCAAGAAGTGACAATAGAGGAGTCACCTTGACCTCTCGACACTAGGTGATGAAGCGAAGGCCAGGGCAACTTGCGGTGTGTGGCAGAGGTACGGAGTAATGGCGTGACGCGCAACAATGGTGATAATGGAAGGTGGAGGCGAGAGATTGAGAAAGGGAAAGAAAAGGAGGTGGTGATACCGAATTCTACTTCCTTTAGGCATCAAGATACCTAAAAGAACTGGGGGACTTGTGATGGGGATATGGGACCCGGGGGTCCATTTTATTGGCATAGTATTGACCCAAGTGGGGGTGGTGATGATAGGAGATTGGCCCAAGTCCTATTGGGCTAAGAAGACAAGGGGGCGTGGTGGCCCAAAAAGAAGAGAGAAGACGTTTCCGGGCAAGAAACACCGCCGGCGGCCGGCAACCGGTCGGGGTGGTGCGCCACCAGTCGTGCCGGCAGCGCCCATCGGCGCGGCTAGGGAATGAGGCAGGTAGCATGACACTTAACTAGAGTGGCAACCGACCGGCGGGGGTGGTGCGGTGCGCCACTAGTCGTGCCGGCAGCGCCCACCGGCGCGACCAGGGAATTGGGCAGGTAGCATGACACTTAACTAGAGTAAAAGGCATGGACACTGTCAGCAGGGTTTAAACCCACGCCCTCCAACTCAGCAGGCGCGCACCATACCACCAGCTCACGTCAACTGTTGTTTATTGAGGCGCAGCAATTATATATAACCTATATATGCGGGCAGGGCAGCCTCCACCACCGGCTATGGCCGGCCGGCGACTGGCCGTCCCGCCGGCCACCTCAGGCCGAGGCGCGGCCAGCGGGGGCAGTGCGCCCCCCAGATTGTCAACGGCACCCCCCCCCCCCCCTTTCCCGAGGGGGTGTTGGGCGGGTGCGCCGAGCATGGTGGACCAGGGTAGTATGCGCGGGAGTTTTAGAAGTATGGCGAACGTGCCCGCTTGCGTAGCGATAAATCGGGAAGTGGGGATGGATTGCATGGGACACGTGGACGCTAGAGGAGGAGGGGGGCTTGCTATAAATAGAGGCCCTGAATCTCTGGCTAAGGGCAACAAGGACACGACAGGCACACTAGTCCAGTGGTCTTGATCCCATACTCTTAATCCAGTCACCTGGGTTCAATTCCAAGTAGTAGTATAGTTAGCAATAGCCCATCTTGTGGGCCTTGTTTTTTGTATTGGGGTCATCATTCTGGGCTTGTACCTCGGGCTTTGTACGTATTGTTTAGGGCCTAGCGCCCCGGGTAATAAAGTCAATACTTTCATACCCTCGTCCTATGTTCCTATACCCGGTTTATGGTGGACCCGGTCCCAATAAAACCATCAGAACCGTTGATATAATTCGCTGGTCAAATCCGCTAACTGTTGATTGTCAAACAAGAACATTGTGAGGTAGTTCTCACTTCAATTTGTTGTGTAATTTGAATACTCCCTTTGTTCATCAAATCTCTAAAGTAGTTAATATGATTGGCTTTATTATTTTTTTTTAATTTTTTCATGGTATTAATAAAATACTTGGTAAATAAATATATAGCATTATTTTGTATTATAACTTTGATATTTAATTTAAAAATAGTGCACAAAAAATATAATAGACAATGTAGTGAATATAATCAATTGATGAATTTGAATGTAAAGAATTTTTACATTGGAGAAATATAAAGACAATATAACTAATAAAATTATTTTTCTTAATTAATTTATTGATAATGAGTAATATTTTAATAAAAACATTGTAGGGACACTGTAGCGAATATAATCAATTGATGAATTTCAATGTAAAGAATATTTATATTGGAGAAAAATAAAGACAATATAACTAATGGAATTATTTCTCTTATTTACTTTATTGATAATGAATATTTTTTTTTTAAATAAAGACATTGTAGACACATAATTCTAAATTAAAGAAATGCATATGTATTATTTTTTTATTGTAGCTACTAAATTATTATTTAATATCTACTATATATATATATATATATATATATATATATATATATATATATATATATATATATATATATATATATATATATATATATATATATATATATATATATATATATATACTAATAAGAGCCCAAGAGAGTTAGACCTATAATGGGTAGAAAAAATGGCGGTCAAATTTGTTAATCAAATGAATGGCTCAGATTGATTTTTTTAATCAAATGAATGGCTCAGATTGATTTGATTTTAATTTTTCTTTGAGATTTACTAATTTATCCTTAATTTTATAATTTTCCGTTAACTTTTCCGTTAAATATTATATTTTCCGTTAATTTCTGTTAGTTAAACCTTAACTTACTCATTGATTTCAATAAAAAAAAAGGTTTTAAGTTCGAACCTCATCTCAATCAAAGTTTGCATAATTAGTACTATATTAATTTTATTAAATTAAATAATAATTTAGTAGCTACAACAAAAAAAATAATACATATGCTGATGGTTTTTGGGTTTTCGGGCCCAAGGAGGTCCAACACAACCTATAGCTGGTGGATACACCTTTCACAAAAGGGTTTGAGTCTTAGTAGAATATGATGCTTAACAGTACTTGTCTATTCCCTCTCCGGGTCCTTGAAATCTGCCTCATACAAGGGCGGAGGAGCCCTCTTTATAGTGGCTCCTCCTCTACTGACTTAAAGGCTTATGATGGCCGACTTAAAGATTACATTCAATGTGCCGAGCTGTTGGGCGACGTTACGGAATTTGCCAACGGCTCTCTTTGGCTAGTAACTGGCGGACCGAGCCCGGCCTTTAATGCCTCAACGGCTCCCTGTCTTAACTGCGTTGAAGGCTCCCTCAACGGCTCTCTGGACCGAGTCCTCTCCTAGATCGGGCCTGGGCCGACTCCTTGTCCCCGTTTGGCATTGGGCCGCCCTTCCGGTTTCTGAACTGGGCCTCCCTCTTTGGATCTGGGCCGAGTCCTGGACTCGGCCCATGCATTCTTTCTGGGCCTCTTTTCTCGGGCCGGGGTTCTCACCCCATCAACTAGTCCCTCACTTTTCCATACCCGGTCCACCAACCTGGGTTTGGAAAAGTAGCAACCATCTCCTACTCACCGAATCCGTGCCTTGAATGACTCAAGATTGGCCCAGATTATTCGCTATCTCCCGGATCTCGCGGGACCGTTCTGATCTCCTCGGCTTGGCCTGACACTTATAAATGACCTTGGCCGTTCTTTTCTTAACTTACTAATTCCTCATGGGTCGCTCACCACTGAAAGGGAAGCAGATTGATTTTGGATCGCCCCGGCGCCCTCTGCCTTTGAAATGGACTCGGCCTGAGAGGGAGCCTAAGAGGAAGGCTTCCCGTCCGACTCCACAGAGATCACCTGCTGGCGCTGCCTCTATGGCTCTTCATCCGCCGACTCCTGCTCGTCGTGAAGTCGCTCCGGCTTCTCGCCCTTCTCCTCCTCCGGGGTCTGCTCGAGTAACTTCCCCAGGCGGGACCGTTGTTGACGTGCCTGTCCCAGAGCAGCTGACCTTTCGTATGACCTTTTCTATTCCTCTGGATGACTTGGACGGTCCGGTTACCGGGCTAATGAACGAGGAAGACTTCGCTCGTTATCAAGAGATGTACCCGGACGATGAAGAGCTGGTTGTGCCGCCGCTCATGCCGGCGTTCTGGGACTCGCTTTGCCCACCCTCTCCTGGGCCATCGGAAGGGTTCTTTGGAAGCGGCTCCTCCTCGCCGAGTGAGTGATCTTTGTGGACTGGGGTCGGCCGGATTCTGTAGAGGGGTAGTTCTGTTAGGAGCACTCGCTTACTCTGTAATAAGCTCCTTGTAACCTGCACCTTCTTTATTTTATAATAAAATATTTCCGGCCTTCGGTTTTCATCTTTTTTCAGTATATTTAGTGCACCCGTCCGTCTCAATTGTCGAGGAGTCGGCTGCGATGTCGAGTCCTCCTTCCGCTTGACACCTGTAAATCTCACTTGCCAGGGCGAGCCAGGCTTTTTCCAGTTTAGCGTGCGAATCTTCACCCTTCCCGAGCTAATTGGATGGGATTAGTCTCTGACAGAGATTCACGCTGCCCATCCAATCCGGCTCAGTTATGTCAGTTACGATTCCCTCCGTGATTTGCGCCTCGGTCGTTGCTCTCTCGAGGTTCTATATAAGGGCTTTTGGTAGCTCTGTGCTTTCTCACCATTTTACACCTCAAAAACCTCAAGCTATGAGTTTCAGGGACGGTGATCGTCGTTGGTCCATCCGTAATAAGGAGCATGCCCGGCAGGAGGAGCTCCGGCGGAAGAGGGCGGCTAGCGGAGGGTACCTGGTGGGCGACTCCGCTTCTGATCCCATCGTGGTGCCTCCTGACATGCTTGATCCGATGGTCGTGGAACCGGAGGAGGACGAGATGGTGCCCATGGTAGAAGATCCAGAGCCAGAGGGGGATCTAGACTGGGAGGCTCCTCCGCTTTTTGGCGTGGCCATGTCGCCGAGTGCTCTGGAGAGGCCCCTGCAGATGGTCGTAGATGGGAAGCCTGCTGTGTATCTGGATGAACTGCCCGAGCCCGAGCCTGAGCCGAGTCCGCTGCCTTTCCGCCCCCACTACTATTTGGAGGGTCCGGAGCCGGTGCGTCACGCGGAGGAGGAGGAAGTTAAGCCCTAGGCCTGTCTTTTCTGTGTAATGCCTATAGCCGAGTCCTCGGCCTTGTACCCCTGTCTTTATGGAATAAAATCTCGTTTTTACTTTTCAGTCCCCGGTTTTGCGTGTTCCTTTGGCCGGCTCTTGGCCGTTATGACCGACTTGTAAACTCTGTCCGACTAAGTCCCGTGGGTGGGGGACTCGGCAAATTTTGTCGGCCGATCTTGCAGCCTGAAGCTTGTCCGGGCCTCTTTATTTGGCCGGACCCGGCCGAGTCACTTCTAGAAACTTCTAGCGTGATCTGGATGGGCCCCCATAGCCTTTTGCCTTGATGGGCTCTTGGCCTGACAGGCCGGGTCATCATCACTCAGCCTTGGCCTAGGGTAGACGCGCCGCTTGCAGGCTAGCCCTAGGCCTGAACCGTCGTTCCGCCCATCGAGGCATTAAATGCGGCGTCCCTTCGACGTCTTATCGCCTCCGATTCCTCCATTACGGAGATGCCGCGTGGCGGCCTCTTGGACTTCTTTCTCCCTTTAAAAGGCTTTTTCCTTCCATTCTTCTTCTTCAATTCTCCCACCAAGCTTCTGCTCTGTCATCGTCTTCTCCGCCTCAACTCCAATCTGTAAGTAATGTCTTCCTCTTCTCATTCTTCTTCTTCCTCCCGCGGGCCGTCCTTTGACAACCCGGCGGGGACTTCTCCGTCGTCCTCTTCTTCTTCTTCCGTCGTCCGCCGCCTGGAAATGCCGGCGGACTTCCAGGCGGTGTCTTCCTCTTCCCTCTTAGCCCCTTCTTCTTCTGGGGCGGCCACTCCGATGAGCCCAGCCCCGTTAACTACGGTGGCGGCTTTGCCGGGCGGCGTTGTGCGGCCGCGAGGCAAGTTTGACTCGGTTGTTCGGCCGTCCGGTCTTCCATCGTCGGCCACAGCGGCGGACCTGGATATGGCCCGCTTTCTGCTTGGCCCTTCGGCCATGGTCGTCGCGGCGGAGGGCCGGCCTATCCACGACCCGCCGGAGGGTTTTGTGGGTATCCATTTGCACTCGGTTGCATTCGGCTTCCGAGTGCCCCCACACCCATTTCTTTCGCTTCTCTTTCGGCATTATAACTTGGTCCCGGGCCAGTTAGTGCCTAATTCTCACCGACTCCTGACCAGCTTCATCAATCTCTGCCATTGGTGGAAGTGCGAGCCAGATTTGGACCTATTCCGGTACCTCTTTACCGTGAACAAGGTCGGCTCTCACTCGCCCGGCTTTATCCAAGTCGCCGCCTGTCCAGGGCGACAACTTTTCGAGGGGTTGTCCGACTCGATAAAAGAGTGGAAGCCCCTTTATTTCTTCGTCCGACCTCGCTCCTCTTCCTTCACCTTTCCGACCCTTTGGCCGGCGACTCTCTTCAAGCCCTGCTCTCGGCGCGTCGTCTTTACGGAGGATGCTGTCATGGGCGGCGACTTCTTGAAGGGCTTCGGGCCGTACTCCGTTAAGTACTGGTCTCGAGTCCGGGCCATGGCCAAGCATGGCCTTCTGCCGGAGGGCGCCGCCACCATAGGTAGCGTCTCTTTCCTCTTCCTTCTCGTCTTGCTTTTTGTTTTCTACGGGAGCACTCACAAGTGATCGTATTTCTTTTACAGGTTCGTACGACTCCGATACCTCCAGCTCCGGCGAAGCAATCGCACCGACTCCTGAGATGGCAAATAGAGCGGAAAAGATGAGGCGTCGTCTGACGCAACGCTCCACGGGTACGGCCGCTGCGTCCTCATCTCAGCCATCGCCGGCGGTCCGGCCGACTCCTGCATCTTCCCACAACGTGGTCGACCTCACACCTTCGCCCGTGGTATCGCCCAGTCGGCAGCCGCCTCCTCCCTCTACTGAGAGTCCGAGTTCTAAGCGGCCTGCTGAGCCTACGGAGGGGCCGGCTCCAAAGAGGATCAGGCTGTGCCACGAGGTGGACGAAGACGCCCAAATCTGGATGGGCAACACCTCCGTTCGCAAGTGGTGCAAGGATGTCTTTTTGCCAAAGGATGTGGAGTCGACCCGTGCTCTTGGCGACGGGTTCATCATCGAGGCTTTGCTCCGGCAGTCGTATCGTGTAAGTGTCAACCAGTCAGTTTTCCCTTCTGTTCGCTTTCTTTTTCCTTTTCCGTTTGACTGATAGTTTGGTGTGCAGGACCTCGCCCTCCAGATGGAACTGGGCAATCGGTTCCAGGGCTTCAGGAACGATATGCGGGCCATGACCGCCAAGCAGCGCCAGACAGAGGAAGCTCTTCTGGAAGAGCAGGCGAAGCAACTCAAGATGGTGGAGGTGCACAACGCCGAGCTGCTGAGGGTCACCCGTCAATGGGAGGAGGAGAAGGGCAAGGTGGCCACGATCGCCGCGACTTCCATCGCAGATTATAAGAAGTCAGCGGCCTTCGAGGCGGATGTGCAGGCGGCGGTGGCAGCTCGAAGGAAAGAGGTGGCCAAGGAGTGGCTGGCGACCCCGGAGGGCGATGACTTCCTCCTCGACCTGGGCGAGCGAGATTACCGCCTCGGCTTCCGCGAGGCGCAGATGGAGATTCACGCCACCTTGTTGGCCCGCAATCCCTCGTTCACTCCCGAGAGCTGGGGCCTCAAGCCGGTGCTGGACGCTGATGGGCCGACTGCGCCTACTGACCCGGCGACTCTTCCTGCGGCGACGCCTCCAGAGCTTCCCGAGTCCCTTCCTCAGGCGGAGGACCCTTCCTCTGCTCCCCTTGCTGGACCATCGGCGGGGGCGCAAGTTGAAGGGGTCGCCGTCGATACCCCCTCCACTGTAAACTAGGGTCTTTTTAGGATAGACCCTCTTTTTGTAAGGGCTGGCCTCCTTATCGGCCGTATTTTAATAAAGAAACAGTTTTTCCATCTCTTTTCACGGAATTTTGTCCTTGGGCTCTTTTAATATTGGCATTCTTCTAAGGCTTCGAACTTTGCTTTTTCCTCGCCGAGCTCCTCAGTCAAGGCGACTCTTTCATGCTTCTTCCGAGAAACGACTAAGGGCCTGGGCTCTTGTCTCCCAGCTCTTTCTCGCCGAGTCCCTCAGTCGAGGCGACTCCTTTCAGCTTTTTCTCTTGGAAGCGACTAAGGGTCTGGCCCCTTGCTTCCCCTCTTTCTCTCGCCGAGTCCCTCAGTCGAGGCGACTCCTTTAGGCTTTTCCTGTTCTCAGAAACAGTTTAGGGTCAGTGCCCCGTTGTTTCTTATATATACTTGCCGAGTCCCTCAGTCGAGGCGACTCCTTTTGGCTTTTTCACGGAAACGTCTAGGGGTCTGGGCCCTTGTTTCCTATCTTTCTCTCGCCGAGTCCCTCAGTCGAGGCGACTCCTCTAGGCTTTTTCTGTTCTCAGAAACGGTTTAGGGTCAGTGCCCCGTTGTTTCTATATATATTTGCCGAGTCTCTCAGTCGAGGCGACTCCTTTTGGCTTTTTCACGGAAACGTCTAAGGGTCTGGGCCCTTGTTTCCTATCTTTCTCTCGCCGAGTCCCTCAGTCGAGGCGACTCCTCTAGGCTTTTTCTGTTCTCAGAAACGGTTTAGGGTCAGTGCCCCGTTGTTTCTATATATATTTGCCGAGTCTCTCAGTCGAGGCGACTCCTTTTGGCTTTTTCACGGAAACGTCTAAGGGTCTGGGCCCTTGTTTCCTATCTTTCTCTCGCCGAGTCCCTCAGTCGAGGCGACTCCTCTAGGCTTTTTCTGTTCTCAGAAACGGTTTAGGGTCAGTGCCCCGTTGTTTCTATATATATTTGCCGAGTCTCTGGGGACGATTGACTGCAACCCACGCACTTTTATTCAGATTTCTTGGAGTCCTCGAGTTCGTACATGGCCTATCATGGCTACTGATAAAACCTTTTCAAATGTGCTGCATTCCATATACGGTCTATAAGCTTGCCTTCCATGGTTTCTAACTTGTAAGTTCCGGCCTGAACTACGGTCGCGATGCGGTACGGTCCTTCCCACTTGACCGCGAGCTTGCCTCCTTCGGTGGGCTGGCTGGCTTGTCGATCCCGCAGCACTAGGTCGCCAACCTGGAAGGTTCGCGGGCGAGTTCTGCGGTCGCGGTATCTTTTCACTGCCTGCTGGTACTCAGCCATTCGCGCACTCGCGGCTTCCCTTCTTTCTTCTAGAAAATTTTTCTCAATCCTGCAGGCTCTCCTCATTTGTTGCGTCCGAGTAGGTGCGAACCCGATGGGTGGGTTCGACCACTTCGACGGGAACCTTGGCCTCAAAGCCGTATGCGAGTGAGAACGGACTCTCTCCCGTCTGCTCGCCGCTGGGTAGTGCGATAGGCCCAGAGGACTCGATCAAGCTCGTCCGCCCAGTTTCCTCGGACGTCCTCGAGTTTCTTCCGGATCCCATCGAACCAGGGTTCGGTTCACATTCTCCACCTGTCCATTTGCCTGGGGGTAGGCCACCGATACCTTGGTATGCTTGATACCGTGTCGGCTGGCAGAATTCGGCGAATGCCTGGCAATCAAACTGTCGCCCGTTATCGCTGACGATGTGCTCGGGCAAACCGTAGCGACAGATCACCTTTTTCCACAGAAAACGTCGACACTGGTACTCGGTGATGGTAGGTCAGGGGTTCCGCCTCGACCCACTTGGTGAAGTAATCGATGGCCACGACGCAAAACTTCAATCCTCCCGAGGCGACGGGTAATGGTCCCAACAGGTCTATTCCCCATTTGGCGAAGGGAATGGCAGTGGTGACCGGTGTATAGAAGGTGGCTGGCCAAGTGTCTTTCCTGGCGAATGCCTGACAAACGCCACATTTGGACATCCGTTCGAACACAATCTCGCATCATGGTCGGCCAGTAATACCCTTGAACGACCAATTTTCGGGCGAGCGTGTGAGCACCCTGGTGCGCAGCGCAAATGCCTCTGTGGGCTTCATCCATTACCTTCTCGGCCTCAGGCTTAAGTAGGCATTTCAACAAGGGTCCTCCGAACGACTGTTTATATAGGTCTCCGTCTACGATCCGGAAAGAGGGAGCTTTCCGCCGAACCCTTGCGGCGACTGATGGGTCAGCTGGCAACTCGCCCTGTTTCCTTGAATCGCCGGATGTCATCTATCCAGAACATCTCCGGGTTTTTCTCTCGATTCCACCCTTCGATGCTTACTTGCTGGACATCTAGCGGCGCCTCTTCGACAGCTCGGCCGACTTAGCTCCTCCTTCTGGCAAATCTTTATTAAGCGGTCCGGCACCCCTTCCAGGGCGATTTTAGACAAGATGTCGGCCTCTACGTTGTCCGCCCGGGATATGTATTCTATTTCATAAGCTTCGAACCCCTTCAACATCTTGGTGGCACATTCTTTGTACAATGCCATCCTCGCGTTCTTAGCTTCACACGTACCCGAGATCTGCCCGACCACTAGTCGGGAGTCGGTTTTGACTCGTAGCCGTTCGATTCCTAGACCCTTGGCGAGTCGGAGGCCGTTCAATACTGCTTCGTACTCGGCCTCGTTATTTGATACAGAGAACAAGTACCTTAGGGCGTAATACAGCCGAAATCCCTCCGGGGTGATGAGCACAACGCCGCCTCCGCAGTGCTGTCGACTTGATGCTCCGTCCGCATGCATCTCCCACCACTCGCCCGGGGTGCTTTCCGAGGCACTTTCCTTCTCCTCCTCGCTCGCCGTACACTCGACCAGGAAGTCGGCCAAAGCTTGGCCTTTGATGGAGGGCCTGGGTTGGTACTCGATCCCGTATTGAGTCAGCTCGACGGCCCACTTCACTAGCCGGCCGGAAGACAAGGGGTTCCGTAGTACACTCCCGAGTGGTTGATCCGTCAGGACCCGGACGGTATGGGCTTGGAAATAAGGCGCCAACTTGCGAACGGTGACCACCAAGGCATACACGATCTTTTCCAGGGCAGTGTACCGTGTCTCGGCAGCTTTCAGTGAGCGGCTTACATAGTAAACCGGGTGCTGGACTCGGTCCTCCTCTCGAACCAACACCGAACTTACCGCTTTGGCCGAGGCGGCGAGGTACAACAGTAAGGGCTCGCCCTCCTGGGGGGTAGACAGTACTGGGGGAGTCGACAGATATCGTTTTAATTCCTCGAACGACTGTTGGCATTCGGCAGTCCAAGCGAATCCCTCTTTCTTCTTCATGGCTTCGAAGAAAGGCACAGTCTTATCCGCCGATTTGCTCAGAAAACGGCTGAGAGCGGCCAGTCGTCCGGTCAAGCGTTGTAGGTCCTTGATAGTAGTAGGAGGCTGCATGTCGAGGATGGCTTGTACTTTCTCTGGGTTAGGCTCAATGCCTCGTTTGGTGACCATGTAGCCCAAGAACTTACCGCCCTGGACGGCGAACGCACACTTCTTGGGGTTCAGTCGGAGGTTATACTTTATCATTACTTTAAAGCAGTCGGCTAAATCCTCCGCGTGCTTGTCCTCCTCTCGACTCTTGACGAGCATGTCGTCGACGTACGCGGCCATCGACTTTCCTAGCAGGTGGTGGAATAACCGGGCGACCATTCGGGTGTACGTAGCCCCGGCATTTTTGATTCCGAATGGCATGACTTGATAGCAATACACTCCGTCCGGAGTTAGGAAGGCGGTCTTCTCCTCGTCTGCCGGGTGCATGAATATTTGATGGTACCCTCTGAAGGCATCCATAAAACTGAGCAACGCCGACCCGGCCGTCTCGTCGACTAGCTGGTCGATTCGGGGCAGAGGAAACGGATCCTTTGGGCACGCTTTGTTAAGATCTGTGTAGTTTACACACATTCGCCACGTCGGGGGCTTGGGCACAAGGACCACGTTAGCCAACCATTCCGGGTACTTGACCTCACGGACGTGTCCGGCTGCTAACAGCGTGCTGACTTCTTTCTTCACAAACTCCCTCCGATCGTTGGCCAAGTATCGTTTCTTTTGCACGACCGGCCGGTGCTCCGGGTCTACGGCGAATCGATGCGATATGACCGATCGATCTACGCCGGGCATATCTTCTGGGCCCCAGGCGAAGACCAGCCGGTGCTCTTGGAGTACTCTCGTGATTTCCCCCTTTAACTTCTCCGAAAGGCCGACTCCGATTCTCACTCGCCTGCTTGGCTGCGCTGGGTCCACTTCAACTTCCTCTAGCTCGACGGCCGGCTCCGGGCGTGGTATCACTGTTTTCTTAGGGGGCCTCTCAGTGATCTCATGGACCTGCATCCCACGCTTGCCCATACCTCTACATGCCTGCAGATAGCAGTCGCGGGCGACCTTGCGGTCACAACGCACCGTTCCTATTCCGTTCGGCGTGCGGAATTTTAGGCACAAATGTTCGATTGAGATCAGAGCCCCGAGGTCTTCCAAACCCGGGCGGCCGAGTATGGCGTTGTGTGAGCAGGCTAGATCGACCACGATGAACTTCATGCTCAATTGCTGCACGTTCGGATAGCTGCCGATTTCCACAGGAAGAGTGATGGACCCTTCCGCCTCCACCGAGTCCTCGGTGAAACCGGCGAGAGGGGTGTTCACGGGCCTGAGCTGTTCTCGGGTCAGCCCCATCTTGGTAAAGGTCTCCAGGTACAGTACGTTGACGCTGCTCCCGGTGTCGACCAGGATTCGGCGAACGACCACACCGTTGATGTCCATGGCGATGACCAACGCGTCTCGATGCGGGGTTTCCCCGGCTGGCAGGTCTTTATCGGTGAACACGATGGGCTCCCGGCATATCTTTTTGGAGCTCTCTTCTCGACCATAGACTGTTCCGACATATAGCTGCCGAGCCCAGGCTTTTCGGGTGTTCGCGGAATCGCCGCCTTCTGGCCCACCGACTATCATGTTAATGACCGGCTTCTGGCGCCATTGGGCTTCGTCCTCTTCGGAAGCCGGCTGCTTGCCTCGGCTGTTTTCTGAGTCGGCGACGGGTCCCTCACCTCCTCGGCCGGTCGACCCTCGCTTCCATTGGTTAGGGGGCGGTGTCCCTTGCTGGATGATCCCCTCCATAATCTTCTTTAGATAGTAGCATTCTTCTGTGCTGTGAGTATAAGATTTGTGATAGCGACAATATTTAGAAGTCTTACCCGTATCCTCGTCCGCTGCTCGGTCGTCCATCGGCGGAGGCGGAGGCGGGGCGACCGCCTGTACTTCGCGGACTGGTCGCTCTGGAACCGGTCGATAGGTGTGAACGACGGGTCGGTCATACGGTCGCCTGACCTCGGGTCGCCGGGCGGCATCCGAACGCCTTTCTCTCGTTTCCACCCGCGTCCTTTTTCCGCTGGCGGACCCACCGACCTCGCGCTGCCGTTTATGCTTCATGGCCTGCTCTGTGTTGGCCCTCTTATTGGCCATCTGGACAGCCTCCGCGTATGTCACCGGGCGGTTGTCCCTTAGATCTCGATACAGCTGTCCGGATCGCAAAGATTCAATGAAGAAGGTGAGCGCTGTTTGGTCCTCCACCTCTTCTATCGACTGGATCTCCTTCTGCCAGCGAGCAAGATAGGCTTTCAAGGACTCGCCTTCATCCTGATGGATGTCGCCTAAGTGCGTCAGATCCTTCTGTGGCTTGATGTTAGCGGCATAGTGGCTCATGAAGCGGTCTGCCAGTTCTTCAAAGCTGTGGATCGACCCTGGGGCTGACTTACAAGCCATCTTTGGGCGGGCCCCTTCAGCGTAGGTAAGAAGGCACGGCACATGACCGGATCCCGCACTCCTAGGACTTGCATCTTAGCTTGGTAACTCAATAGATGTTCTCGCGGGTCGCTTGATCCGTCGAATGTGGCTTGCTCCGGGAACTTAAAGTCGTTCGGTATCTTAAAGGCCATAACCTCGTCTGAGAAGGGTAAGGCGGTCAACAACGTACGTCCTGGGGATTTGGTTTTTCCTTCCATCCGCTCTTTCAGGCTTCGTACCTCCTGTACTAGGTTAGCCACTTCGATCCTCTCCCGGGTGCGATTTCCCGTGGATTCCGTGCTTTCACCGACCTCAGATTCAGCCGGTGGGACGGGGTTGCGGGGAGGTTGCTCCACACGGCGAGTCTCAGTCCTGGCTCTTTTGGTTCGGCTCTTCTCTCGTGCAGCTTGTCGGTCGCGGGCGACTAATGGGGCACGACTGGGCTCCTTTCGGCCTAATCGCTCCCTTGCCGACCGACGTCCGACGCTGGGACCCAGCCGGGAATGAACGGATTGCACCGGTTGGCTTTCTGCCCGTCGGCTCAATTGCCGATTGTCTGGCCTCTGAGGCGGTTGCAACTCGCGTTGCAACTGGCGAGTGATGGACTGTTCCCTCACTCCTAGGCTCGCTTCCGCGCAGGCGCGTCCGATTGCATGCAACTGCTCCGGGGTGAGCTGCACTTGAGGTAATTGCGGGTTTCTCAGCGGCGTCGGCGGCGGTGTCGTCTCGTTTTCATGGCTTCGGGCATTTCTTCTATTCAGCTGGTTTCTCAAGTCGGCCTCTCGTCCGTTGTCTTGACGGCTCGACTGTTCCCCGCTTCCAGCCATGTCTGGAGTTGGCCTGATTCAACTATTGTTTCTCGGACTCGCCTCACCCAAGAGGACACGTGACTCTTCGTTTCGGTCCCCACAGACGGCGCCAGTGATGGTTTTAGGGTTTTTCGAGCCCAAGGAGGTCCAACACAACCTTTAGCTGGAGGATACACCTTTCCCAAAAGGGTTTGAGTCTTAGTAAAATATGATGCTTAGTAGTACTTGTCTATTCTCTCTCCGGGTTCTTGAATCTGCCTCATACAAGGGTGGAGGAGCCCTCTTTATAGTGGCTCCCCCTCTACTAACTTAAAGGCTTATGATGGCCGACTTAAAGAATACATTCAATGCGCCGAGCCGTTGGGCGACGTTACGGATTCTGCCAACGGCTCTCTTTGGCTAGTAACTGGCGGACCGAGCCCGGCCTTTAATGCCTCAACGGCTCCTTGTCTTAACTGCGTTGAAGGCTCCCTCAACGGCTCTCCGGACCGAGTCCTCTCCTAGGTCGGGCCTGGGCCGACTTCTCGTCCCCGTTTGGTATTAGGCCGTCCTTCTGGTCTCTGAACTGGGCCTCCCTCTTTGGACCTGGGCCGAGTCCTGGACTCGGCCCATGCATTCTTTCTGGGCCCCTTTTCTTGGGCCGGGGTTCTCACCCCATCAATGAGTATCATTCAAAAGATCTCAATGAGATACTTTTAAAAATATATTTTGTAACATTGATTTTATTTATACAAAAAGAAAAAAAAAAGGAGGAAATCGCACTTTTGGACCCTCAATTAGTGTCCATATGCAATGTGACCCTCACTTTCCAATTTGGACAGAATTGGTCCCTCAATTATTCCACCGTTAGTGAATTTAGTCTTTATGTGAGTTAATCTGTTTAACACCGTTCACAGAAGGACTAAATTGACTAACGGTGGAATAATTGAGGCCGGGGTCTATCAATTCTGTCCAAATTGAGAAGTGAGGGTCACATTACATATGACCTGTGGACTAATTGAGGGATCAAAAGTGCGATTTCTCCTAAATAAATATTACATTAGTTATATATATAATTTGGGAAAATTGCACTTTTGGTCTCTCAATTAGTGCCCATATGCAATTTGATCATCACTTCCCAATTTGGACAGAATTGGTCCCTCAATTATTCCACCTTAGTCAATTTAGTCCTTCTGTGAGTTAATCGGTTTAACACCATTAACAGAAGGACTAAATTGACTAACGGTGAAATAATTGAGGGACCAATTCTGTCCAAATTAAAAAGTGAGGATCACATTGCATATTGGGCACTATTTGAGGGGCCAAAAGTGTAATTCCCCCTCAAAAAAAATAAAAAATAATATTGTAAATGATAATATGCAAATTAGTGTCATCTTAATAAATATATAGTATTGTTATAATCAACCTACTATCGTACTATAATAATTAACCATATATAATGAATGGTATTTTTTAATAAATTTATAGTATTATAATAATGAACCGTCGTAGTCCATGGTTCAAGATGGACCATTGTCTACGATATAATTTGCCATGGGCTAGCATTTAGGCCTCTAGTCGGTTGTTTGACTCTTTTTCCATCTCTAATGTGACATAAAAAGAAATTGTTTAATTTGTAATCAAATTTGTATTATTTATTTATTTTTATTTTTTTTACAAATTTAATCAAAAAAGTTTCAAGTGAAAGGACAAAGACCTCACAAAAATATAGTGATTAAAATAATTAAATCATTCTAATTTTATTGTTACCACTCTTTCAACCTCTCCCAAAAGATTGAATCTCCAAATCTAAGGGTCTCTATACTCTTATCAAACATAAAATTTGAAATAATATAAATTACGGTGACTCAATAACTGAGCAGATAGAGTCAAATATCGATGTGCATCACTCTTCCAACTAGCCATGACTGTGGCCCCTAACAAAGTCGTGGCGTGTATCCGAGCAACGTCGGCTAACAGTTTGAAGCCGTGTTCTTGACTTTTGATGCAGTTGTGAGCTAACTCATAGTGAATTTCCTAAAATAGAATATGAAATAAATAATAATTTTTTAATAATATATTTGTTTATTGCTCTTGGTTGTAATGCCATTTTCCCCTTTACTATTTTTGTCATATATTATACATGATGATATGACTTCAAGGCCATCAAAACATGTCTTATACGCAATTATTTCCTTGTTGGTTTCCCCATTTTTGTAGCAAATAACATTATGTAATTATAGTGTAACTTTTTTTTTTTTTTTTTTTTTTTTTGGACAAAAGACTTTTTAAGGTATTTTAATTTTGACATGCTAGAGACAAAGAGAAAATTTGTTCAAAATAAATCTAAAGTACTTGTGCTATACGATTTGTACAATTTAGTCTCTATATTTTAATTTTTCAATTTAGTCTCTATATTTTAATTTTGTGTAATCAATGAGAGATCAAGAGTTTGGTATTAGATAGATGTATTAATTATTCTTTATTTTGGAGTGGAATGATGACGACAAAGCCACGTTAGTAGAACGAATGCTTAATTTTCAATGTTGATGGCGGAAATAAAGAACATATGTCGTATTTTCCGACTTCGAACAACCTAGTTGTTGCACTTCTTGAGCTCCCATACTGGCCTTAGGATATGTTTTTAGTTGTCACATCAATTCAAGTTACTTTAGAGTTGGCACGTGGAGTGACAAACCTGACTAGCCATTAACCAAGCACCAGGTAACCCTAATGATGAAGAGTATATATTGTTACTTAAGTGACTAATCGTTGTTCTCTTGAGAATTGGTGATAGATGTATCCTTAAGTTTCACTAAATCACAAAGTACTGAAACTTCTATAGAAATCTAACCCTAAGAAAGATCATTCCATGCAATATAGGAATATAGTAATGAAAGTATCAATTAAAACGAATAGCAATTGAAATGAATAACAAACAATAGAAAAAGCGGAAAAGGATAAGAGTTTAGACTAGGCTCAAGTAACAAGACCAAATCGCAGAAACAAGAATGAGAGTTAAGTGACTTGACAACGGATGCCATCAAACGGGAGGAACGCTTTTCTCAAGGTCATTCCACTCCCTTAATTAGGACACACACGGACATTCTCATCATGACTCATGAGCGTCTAAGAGGCATTTCATCAAACATGTTGGGTTATTAACATCACATACTCTCCTTTTCTCAAAGGTGGAGTATGGTTAATTAACTCCACAGATCTAGATTAGGTAACGACCTCCCAATTGAAAGCCAATCATGTTAACTAATATCATTAAATCAAGTCTCATCACTCTTATTCAACTAATGCAAAGGCACTTTTCGCATAAACCTAATCCCTATCCCTATCCCATTCCTAGGAGACTACTCGCATATGATTACTATGGAAACAAGCATAGATTCAAAGACAAAATAGAATTTCATAACAACAATAAGCAATGAATCAAAGTAGTAATGCAAAAAAGTAACAAATTGCAATGAATTTAGAGAATGAAATTGGAATTGACTTAACTAATTTGAAGTAGAATTGCAACTTGATAACAAGAAATAAATCCCTAGCCAATCTCTTCAACACTTGCTTCTGAAATAGAAATAGAAATTGAATCTAACTAGACAATGCAATGAGAATTGAAATCAAATTGAAAGTTTTTAGCTATATAAATTTCATAGCTAGGATTCTAAGAGCTAAAAATTGAAAATAATGTCTAACATGCTAACTTCTACAAATGTCCTAGATGTCTTAGATGAAACTATCTTTCCCAATTTATAAACCAAGGTCAAGCATTTCACTAGGCCTCTCATGAGCGTGATAGGTCTTGTGACGGCCAAGATATAGTCTTCGAAGTTTCCTCTCACGAGCGTGACACCAAACATGATAGTAAACTTTGCATTCTGAAGTTTGTCTCACAAAGCTCTTCACGTGCGTGGTACCTTTCATGATAGTAGAAACCACGTTATGAAGTTTCTCCCACACCATACATCATGAGCGTGACACCCTTCATGATAGACTCTTCATCCTACTTTCATCTTATTTTGTCCAATCTGAATCCAAATTACCCTTGATTCAGCTCCTTTTACCTTCAAACTTTGATATGTTTCCCAACTTGCTGCTTCTACATGTACAATTAATCACATAATTTGTCAATTTAAACAATATTAAAACAATTCATATCCAAAACTTATAAAAATATATGCCATAAATTAGCATAATTGAACACCTATCACCCTGTCAATGAGATTTCAGCATGTATGTCATACCTGGTGTTATGAAATGGAAGTGAGCTCCCAAACCACCCTTTAGGGCATCTTAATCCAGTTTACCCCTCATTTGAACCACAAACTATTAGTATATTTCCAGACCTAGTAGAGACTTCCAACCTCATAATAAAACTGCAAACTAAGGCGTTACGTATATAAAACATCCTTATTATTCCCATATTATAATTGCTTCAATCTAAATCTACATATATAGTACATTATCCCCCAATAATTTACGATATCATTAACGCCGTTAGTGGGAACTAAATTTTGATGGTCTTTAGCTTTTTTTTTTTTTTTTACTAGAACTCTCGACCATTGATGAACTTGATATGCAGCTGAAATTAGTTCTCACATTTTACAGGAGGGGGTTCTTCTCATATGGGGGGGCGGGGGGGGGGGGGGGGTAAGTCATAATATTACAAATATCAAAATTTGTAATATTTATAAATTTAACCATATTTTTCCTTTTTTAAAAAATTATTTTTCACCAATTTTATAGATAATCCAGATTTGTCCATACATACATAATTATTTATTTATTTATAGGATTTGGATCAAATAAGAATTTGCGCGCATGAGAGAACTAGGAACCAACTAAAGTCATCAATCTGGAAAGATCTAATAACTTTAAAGCATGGAAATAAGGAAAAAATATGGTGGTATTTTCATAAATAACTTAAACTTAGTAATACCATAGAGTGTATCTTATGATATGTATATGTGCAGTGAAATTGTCTACATTTTATAATTTATGATTTTTTTTTTTGTTTATTTGTGCTTTAGCTTTTTTAATTTGATTTAGAAGTTCAATATAATTTAGAGTTTAGTAGTTATGGTTTTCCTTTAGATTGCACTTAGCAACAATATAATGTACACCTAACAACAATATAAAGTGAACCTAACGTTATGATTAATTACACCGAAGTGAAAGTTAATTGCACTTAGGGTTTGTCTTTTAACAATATAAATTACACTTAACGCTATCATTAGTTGCACCGAATGTGAAAATTATTTGCACGGTTTAGCTTTTTCTATTTGCTTTAAAGATTCACTTTTTTTCTATTTAAGAGTTTAATTTTTATGATTTAGTTATTTAGATTTATAAACGCATACACTTTGTAGTTTTACTTGCACTCTACAATGTTTAAACCTGCACTATAGTCTTGTTAATTGCACTAAATATTAAATTATTTATAAAAATGTCATCATTTTTATTTTTTCTACCATTACTTCTAATCCACTAAATATTTTCAATTGATGCATCTAAATGATTCCTAATTCTATCATGAGTACAGAGTACTGCTTCTCACAAGAGTGCACCCTACTCCTCAGGTTTTTCTCCTACTAGTACTGGTAACTTTTATTTTATTAAAACCAAAAGTTGCTTTTCTCATCATACCATGATAATGGACCCTACTATCTTAAAATCAACATCTCATAAAATCGGCCCAACTATCAAATTTTTTATAATCTACGGCTTAATTAAGAGATTTAAAATAAATTGAACATCAACAAGCAGGTGCCGTCTTAGCTCAGTGGTAGAGCGCGTGGCTTTTAACCACGTGGTCGTGGGTTCGATCCCCACAGACGGCGGTTTCCAAAGCTACCACCAAGCTGCATGTTTCCCTACCTCGGTAAAACTATAAAAAGTCATGCAGATTTTATTATTGTTTATAATATCAGCAAAGGTTTTTTTGTTTGTTTTATAATTCTTTTTGTACATAATTTTCTAAAATAATTCCCACCCCAAAATGTATATAGTTGATTGAAACAAAATTTTGGATTTGACACCAACTTTTAATGCTAAGGTTGTTGTAAATTGTTAATTGGTAAAATTATATTTTCGACTACAATATAAGAAAAATGTACTATTAATCTTTCAATTATTACGTGTTATTGTTAATTATTAATAAAATTACTCTTCAAATGTCTATTTTAGTTATTTTGTTTAGTTTTTCTTTTCTTTTATTGATATAAGGATGGATAAGAAGCGGACAAACTTTCATGTGTGAACGTACGAATGCATTTTCAAGTTAGTGGCAGTGCACCATAAAGCATTTCAGAATCCACCGTATATTGCTTGATATTCATTGACTGTCAACTCGGGTGCATTTAGAAATGCTTGATCGTGCACTTGTAATGTTTGACAGTGCAGTTTAGGATATAGAATGGAAGAATGCACAATTTCGCAACAGCTGCCGTCTTAGCTCCGTGGTAGAGCGCGTGGCTTTTAACCACGTGGTCGTGGGTTCGATCCCCACAGACGGCGTTTCCTAAAGTTCCTTGGGCTATTTGTTTCGCCTATATTGGCGAAAGTGAAATTAGCATTATATCAGCAAAGGGTTTTTTGGTTTATTCAGACAGTACGAATACACTTCCAAGTTAGTAGCACTGTAGCAGGGCACCATAAATAGTTAAATACATCTGTAAATGCTTGACATTGCATTTTAGGAATACATAAAAAGGAAGAATGCACCGTCAAGCAATTGTAAAACGCACCATTGTGACAATCAATGAAAATCAGGCAATGCATTATGCATTATGCATTCCGAAATGCTTTATGGTGCACTATTACTAGTTTGAAAGTGCATCCACACATTCGCATGGGAAGTCTTGTTCACACCAGAACTCAACTACCAGGAGGACCAGGTCTGGTTAAATTTTGAAAGCTGAAGGACCATGGGTGGTTAACTTGGACCATGGATGGTAAAGTATGTGTAGATCCTAGACGATTTTTAATATTCTTAAGAAAGATATTAGCATAAATTAGGAGGTCTCATAGTCTAAGGATGTACAATAGTTGTTGACATTTATCTGTTATGGCTAATGATGTCTTAGGGTATTTATAGATCCAAGTACCTGTTATTTATTGGTTAATTTCTTCATTCTTGCTTGGTTTTCTCTACATGACTAGGGTATTGGTTAGTGATTTATTTTTATTTTTAATTAATTTTACATCATATATTCATGCTAGACAATAAATTTTCAGTTATTACTACGTACTAGTATTCATAATTTCTGTGGGATACGGCACTCATTACTCAATCATATACGTATTCAAAAACCATATAATATGTTCACTTGCCTAGTCGAATTTATATAGTTATAAATTGAGTATTATATATAAACATTCCTAACGGCCCCTTTCATTCTAATTCCTGGCATATTCTAGTAACATGTGAGAGGTAAAGAACAATATTCTACATCTATCTATAAAATATATGAAGTGCAAATTTACCCAATTTCGCAAACAAAGAATAAAAAATGCATCATTTCGGCCCAACGCGGAAACAGTCATTATCTTCACCACTAAATGATTCATGAATACTCGTTCTACTAGTACTAGGATCCTTCTTCAATTACCACGCATGTACTTTGTCGGAAATTATTGAGAGTGGGAAAACAAGAAATTCTAGGAATTGGATCTCAATTTCATTAGACTAACTCAATAGCCCATCATCAAGATAGCGATATAAATAAGATGTGTATTGATTGATTGCGGTAGAATCCTTAAGTACACATAATTGATTATAAGTTATGAATTAAGGATAGAGGTCAAAGAATGCATGAGAGTATTTTGAACTAACATACAATATGATTATATATGTGTATGCTTTTGTAACAAATTCTTTCGACTAAGTAGGATATGATGTTCATCTAGATGGTTATCTAAATTAAAGTATGTGCTTTATCTCAAAGCACTAGTTGGATTGCACATTAATGGTTAATGGTTATATGCTTAAGCACTAGTTGGATTGCACATTAATGGTTAATGGTTATATGCTTAACACGCTCCCCGTGTGCAGGCCACAACACGTGGACCATAGTCTCTTTTTTTTTTTTTTTATCGGGTGACGCGGAGATTCGAACTCATGACCTTTGACATGACTCTGATATCAAATTGAAGCATGTGCTCCATCTCAACCGCCAAGCATGGCGGTCCAGGGTGGTTGGAGGATTACATTACTTTGGTCCTATTATTATTGTAGCATGACCGTTTTTTGTCATCCGTCAACAAAATCGTTGAAATGACGTTAGATACAGGGACATTTCACTTTTTTTAAATACATAATGGGTTGACCCATCATATATATATATATATATATATATATATATATATATATATATATATATATATATATATATATATATATATATATATATATATATATATATATATATATATATATATATATATGTGTGTGTGTGTGTGTGTGTGTGTGTGTGTGTGTGTGTGTGTGTGTGTGTGAAAATCCTTATTAGGTCTTATGACTTTCTCTCCGCAAATTATGCCATGAAAACGTGTTCACCATGCTTGGTGAACACGATCCCAAACGGCATTGTTTTTACCAGAAAAAAAAAAAAAATTAGTTAATGTGCTTTTAATGGTGTTTTGCATTCTATGTTCAGATTATGAATTTTCTGTTATGAGATTATGAATTTACATTATGAATTTTCTATACATTCATAATCTCATAACAGAAAATTCATAATCTCATAAAAGAAAAATATTTATTAAATTATGAATTTCTGTTATGAGATTATGAATTTACAGTTATGTAATTATGAATTTTCTGTTACAGAAAATTCATAATCTCATAAAAGAAATTTCATAATTTCATAACTGCACATTCATAAATCCATGCCTGCACATTCATAATTTATGAGTGTTGAAGAAACTTGCGCGAAGAGGAAGTGAAACAGCAAAATGTGAATATGAAGAAGAAAAGTTCGCGCTGTTAATTAAAAAAAAAAAAAGAAAAGAAGAAGAAGAAGAAGAAGAAGAAGAAGAAAGAAAGAAAGAAAGAAAGAAAGAAAGAAAAAAAGATTGGTGGAAGATAACGGTGCCCGTAGGAACCGTTACCGTTTGGGACCGTGTTCACCATGAATGGTGAACACGGTTCCATGGCATAACAATTGAAACCTGGCAAATTATGTTGTGCATTTGTATGCACCCTGCATGGTGCATACGGATGCAAAAACGACGTCGTTTTGCATAAAACGCGTGCCCTACTTAAAAAAAAAAATCAATTTCGATTCCCAACAACAACATTATGTTATTCATTTTTAGTTCATTCATTTTGGATTTTTTAGTTATGAAATTCTGGAAGTAGTTATGCAATTCTGGAAGTGTAGTTATGCAATTCTGAAAGTGTAGTTATGAAGTTATGGATGTGTAGTTATGCAATTCTAGAATTATAGTTATGCAATTCAGGAAGTGTAGTTATGCAATTCTGGAAGTGTAGTTATGCAATTCTGGAAGTGTAGTTATGAAATTATGGATGTGTAGTGAAATTATGGATGTGTAATTATGCAATTCTGAATTTTTTTTTTTTTTTAAGTTAGACGCCAAAACGACGTCGTTTTTGCACAGCATAACGCTCCAGTCTAGTCCAGGAGGAGAGCTGAGGTTGTAATTGTTATATGATGAACAAATAAAGGTTCATATTGTATTGTGAATTTTGATTTAAAAATTGTGTCTATAGTTTATATATTTTGTATCTATAATTAATAATTTTTGTATTTTTAAACAAATTGAAAGCATATAACAGGGTAATTACATTCACATAACATGATAACTACAAACACATAATTTGTTAATTGTAGGTACATAATATGTTAACTGCAGACACATAAGTTAGTTAACATGTTATGTATTGTCTGTAGTTAATATATTCTGTACCCACAGTAACAGTTTATGTATTTGTAATTACCATGTGATGTGTTTTCAATTTGTTTACAAGTACAAAAACGATTAACTGCGTACGTACAAAATGTGTCAACTGCATATACAAAATATAAACGTTATTTTTTTATCAGGGTCTATAATACAAGGTAAATTATGGTCCAGGGTATAATTTGATGGAAGGTTGGATTTGTGAGGAAGGATACTCTAATTAGGAAGAAGGTAATTAGAAGGAAAGAGTTAATTAGAAATCTGTATGTCTAGTTTAAGTACCTAGAATTTAGAAGCTTGTTATAACTGGACATACACTTTGATTCTAGATTTATAAATGACAATGCACTAATCTTTTTCAAAACATCATTTTTTTAGTCTTAGTATTATTGTGAGTTGTGACATGATCATTTTTAATTTTCCATCAACAAAATCGTTGAAATTCTTTAAAATACAAGGACATTAGGTTTTCAATTATGAGTTTTTTTTTTCATTAAAATTAAAATAAAAATATAATAGGCCAACCTACTTTTGTAATAAATAAATCAAAATGTCATTGTATTTAACGCCATTTCGACGATTTTATTGACCGAGAACTAAAAGTGGTCATGCTACAACAATACTAGAACCAAATGTGATTGTTTCGAAAAAAAAAAAAAAAAAAAAAGTGAACTGTCAGCACCTATAAATCTAGAACCAAAAATGAAATTCACTCTTCTAGTTTTATCTCCCTAACTTGTGGCTCCCTATCGTTCAATCTAAAAAAAAAAATAAATAAATAAATAAAATAAAAAAAATTTGTGTCATTCACATCTTATTTGTGACTTATTACTTTTAACTTATTAATTTTGAAATTAATTTCTTTATTTTCTATAATTTGAGAATCCTATTTTGTCCAAAGTATATCATTGATGATGCTGAGCACATAAAAATAAAATAGATACAATCATTGGCGGGGGGCCATGTCCTTGTAGGTTGGCCTATTATAGAAGTTGGGAATCATATTGTAGTCAATGCTTTCAAACACTGCACGTTCAACTTCTCCCAAAATTCAACTTGACCCTTGACATTAACACGCAAATCTCAGCTAAAATTGCATAAACCATTAAACTTTTCCTATTTCGCTTAAAATTAATCAAATGAAGCGTGTTGTATGATTACATTGATGAGAGTTGTGACTCTCAACCAAAACACGATCGCAGTTCATGACAAGAATATCTGCAACATAAATCAACAGATAATCCTGCAAGGCATTCTGTCTATATATAACTTAAACAAGGAAATGTCCGTTTTAGAAGAACGAAAATCAACAGACAACAAAAAATCATGCAATCGTGTGAACCAAACCCGAAGAGCTTGCTTTAGGCCACAGAGATATCGCTACAATAGACAGACACACTCAGGAAAAGTCGCATCAGCATAGCCAGACGGCTGGCACATGTAGACAGTTTTAGAAAGATTATCGTTGAAAAAGGCATTATGATTTATGAACATCCAACTGTCTAATTACCCAGTCAGACGAAACAGCAAAAGCTATAAGAAGAAAATCTATAGTCGGCGTAAGTACCAGACTAAAGGTGTCAAATAAGTCCTCTCCAGCAACCTGATTCAAACCCTTGATTACTAGCCGGGCCTTATATATGACACTCAACCGATCCATCTGCCTTCCGTTTGGTGCGGAACATCCACTTACAGCTAACAACATTCATCCTAGGCCGATAGGGAACCAACTGCGAAGTATTATTCTGCACTAGGGCATTAAACCCCAAGTCCATAGCCTCACGCCACTCTGAAGATTTCACAGCTTGCGAATAACACGTGGGATCAGAATGCCCTACTTCAGTAGCCAAAGCAACAAGAGCATCACCAGTCGTGGAAACCCTCGTAATGTGACATAGCACCATGGAATGGGTACGAGGAACTGAGCGTTTGGAGGCAGTCTGGTGGGAGCTCAACGACCAGCAGCCATCTTAGCAACATGAGCAGTAGATGACGGCACAGAAACCACTGGGAAAGAATCCTTCACATGTTTAGGGACAGCCGCTGCCGCCAAGGATTGAGCGGAGAACGAGGCACCACACTAGCCTGCAAAGAGTGTTGCCTAGCAAAAGGATGCGAGATAGCCTAAACAAACACAAGGAACATACCGATAAGTCATTTTATGACGATTATATGGAAGCAGAAATAGATAAAACAAACACCCAAAAACACGTAAGACGGAGGAGAATGATGTAAAATAAGATGCGAACTGGAATTATCCAAGGCAGACGAGGGCATTTTATTAATAAGGTACACAATAGTTTCAAAAGCAAAATCCTAGAAACGAGGAGGAATAGAGCCTTGGGCCATGAGAGTAAGCCCAGTCTCGACAATGTGCCGATGACGGCGTTCAACAAGACTGTTCTGCTCATGCGTATAGGCACAGGATTGACAGTGAGTAATACCCAAACGAGCAAAGACTTAGTATAATTTTTGTACTCACTCCAAGGTCTGATGTAATAGCCTTAATTTTGCAAGAGAAAGAGTGTTCAACCATCGCTCTAAAATGTTAAAACACAACATACAAATGAGACTTTAAACTCATAGAATGAAACTAAGTGTAACGAGAGAAGTCATCCAAAAAAATTACAAAGTAACATGAACCAATAGCTGATAAAACCCTCCGGCCCCAAATGTCTGTATAAATTAAATCCAACACATGTGAACTCGAAGATCGAATTTATACAAAGGAAAACAAGACGACTATCCTAACAGACACGCACCAGTCACCACAGAGAGATAGCACATTATTATTACTAGAAGGACTAAAAGAAGAACTCGACACAGGCAATGAGTATAAGCCCCTAGAACTTGACCCTCTAAGTAGAACCTCCTTGGTTGCGAGATCCTTTACACACACACACCCACACACCCACACACACAAAAGACGGGTGAAATTAAAAAAAGACACGATTATCTAACGCAAGACGTTAAACATATAACAAGGAAGCAGACAGACCAGGAACATTCGAACATGTAAAACATTAAATAAATTAAAGACCGGGAGGGGGTAGAATACGAAGCATGACCAACACTAGAAATTGGCAAACCATTGCATTACCAACACGTAATGTGTCACCACCAAAATATTCCTATGAAGTCAAGAGAGCAGAGATGTCAAGTGTTGCATGATTTTTAACGCCTATATCAGGGAACCAATGGCTAGAGTAAAAACCAGAGGCAGTAGCTTCATCATGCACCACTATTTTCACTTAGGGAACTGGAGAGTCACTATATCGCCGGAAACAATGGACGGTCGTGTGCTCCAGCCCGTTGCAAATCTGGCAACAAGGAGTTAACTGCTTGCCATGGCCATCACGACCGCGACCACCGCGCCTTCGCCCATGGCCACCACGATGTTGCATAATAGACGAAGAAAATCGCCCTTTAACACCCCCTAATTTCCAGGCTAATTTAAGCCTTAAACATGCAGATAACTAATCAAACATCAAACATAGTGGAAGACTGAAAAAGGATTATATAAACTGGAAACGAAAGGGTGCTATGCCACGCTCACCCAGAGGTGGGCGCACAGGCCAACATCTGCATGATTCATAATCTAAAATCCATACATAACCAAAGTACTAAGGTCTATCCTTGGCACACAGGCCATAAAAACTCAAACATGGGAACTACACTAGCAGGTTCTAGACCGCGCTCACGTCTACACATTGTTAGGAATAATTGTAATATAGTTTTGATGAGCCAAAATTGTATTTTTAGAATTCCCCATATTTTATTTTGAGTTTAGTGTACAAACTTCAAAATAGACCTGAACCAAATATCCTACGAAATTCAAAGGCAAATAGAACCACTCAGAATATTGGTACTTAGGATTTATTTGCAGCACTTTGTACCAAGAGGTCTTAATAGGTCAATGGAGAAGGTATTGTCGTATTTCGTGGAGAACCCGTGTTCAAATCCTTGTGACACCGAATTTGCTACGTAATGGGTGTGCATACGTAACTCAGGCAGAAGGCGTACAAATATATTATCAGCACACTTATGACAAATAACGAATCCTGCTTATAGCATTTATTTTGGTAAATGCATGCTGTCTACACATCACGTGGCTACAACAAAAGGAGAGTAGGAAGGTGTACAATAAATGCTAGTCAGAACAACATTTAATGTAGAGAAGCATTTTAAAATAGCCATATGCTTATCTTCTCTATCAGGCTATTCCCACTTTCGAACAAGAAGCAGAGAAGAAGATTTTCTCTTCTCCATGTAAGAGCAGATCGAACAAGAAGTAGAGAGGAAGATTTTCTCTTCCTCAAGCAAGAGCAAGAGCACGGTCAGATTTGAAGATCTCAATATGAAGATTTACTTTTATCAGAAAGATATTTTATCCAAACCAAAGAAGATTTATTGCAGAAGATCAGCCGCAATATATGACTTTTGAAGATTACACAGATGAAGTTTTTCAAATAAATCTGACAAAGCTATTCTCCACCGAAAGCTGCTACATTTAATTACTTCAGAGCAAGTTGCAAATTGGAGCATCACAAATCAGATGGACGGCTAGGATTGAAGAAGCTACAATGGCTATATGGTCTTTGTTGGCTATAAATACGGGCAAGGATTGAAGACTTGAAGCAGAGGCAATACACAATACAGAGAGCAATATTTGAAATATCCAGTTCATTATTCTTGAGCTATCTGCGTAGAAATCTTCAAGTCCTTAGAAGAGAAATTTGTTTTCTCTATATCTTTTCTCTACTGTGTGTAGAAAGAGGGTTAAGTGTAGCTGTGTGCAAAACACTAACCTGTTGAGTGTAGCTGTGTGCGAGACACTCGTGAGTGTAGCTGTGTGCAAAACACTCGTGGTTGCTAAGTGTAGCTGTGTGCAAGACACTTAGTTAGCGTAGGAGTATAGCTGTGTGCGAAGTACTCGTGGAGGAGTGCAGCTGTGTGCGAGACACTCGGGGTTGGGTGTAGCTGTGTGCAAAACACTCAAAGAAGTGCCTGTGTAGCACTTATTCACTATTGTAACTGTGTGTGGAAAATAGTGAATTTTCTCCTAGACGTGAAAGGAGAAAAGTGGAGTAGGGGGATTACGCCACCTCCGAACCACTCTAAATTGCCTCTCTCATTTACTTACTGCTCTCATTTATTTATTTATTTATTGTTTATTATTGTGAACTAACCCATTCTTATATTTACTATTCATCATCTGGGTTCACCTACGTATGCATGCAATATAGTTCATATCTAATATAATGTCTTCTATCTGCATTTATTATCTCCTACAAGTTAATGCAAGTTGACTATTAAAATATATATATTATCTAGCTAGCATATCTTTATACGTGTACATGCATGCATACCCACATAAATCATTTATTGACATTGCAGACTAACCCATTTCGTACACAGATAAATTCATCTGGGTTTAATACTTTTCACGTCCGCATGCGAGTCAAAATTTGCATACATATTATTTGAGCTATTTCAAGCATACCTAACGTAGTGCATGTGATATATCTCTCTAATTTTACGTAACACTTTACTGTTAAATTATTCCACTGTGCACCCAAGTTGAATATCTTGTTATTTATTTGTAACTTGGAGTTGAAATTATCAAAGTGTTATTAATTGTGAAAAAGTTTAGAAAGTCTATTCACCCCCCCCCCCCCCTCTAGACTTTCTACCACCCTATCGGGACCAACAATTGGTATCAGAGCGGTTGTCTATTTGAGTCAATTTTGACTGCTAGACAGATCTCGAAAAATCAAGATGATGAAAATAGATAATGCTCTTGCCCAAAACTTATTATTTTCCCTAGAAAAATTTGACGATTGGAAAATTCGCATGCAGGTACATTTATCCGCATTACATGATGAAATGTGGGAAGTGGTTACAAGTGGTCCTATTGAGATTTTGCAAGTCAACACTTCATCCGAACAAACAAGTGAGACTCCGCAATACATTCCAAAACCGAAAGTGGAATGGTCTCGTGAAGATAGAACAAGAAATAACTTGGACAATATTGTCAAGGATATTTTGTTTAAATCTATCGATGACAGGATATTTCCAAAAGTTCGAAAGTGTCAATCCGCGAAGGAAGTTTGGGAAACGCTCATTCAAATTGGTGAAGGAGACGAACAAGAAAAGGATAATAAACTCACTATAGCATTAAAGAAATTCGAGGATTTCAAAATGCTAACCGGCGAGAATATTACCGACATGGAAACAAGATTTGCCAAAATCTTAGGAGAGATTAATGATCTTGGAAAAGATATTAATCAAAAAGAAATCTCACTCAAAATTCTACGTGGTCTACCATCTACATGGGACATGAAGGTCACAGCCATGAGAGATCATAGGGATCTAAAAACCCTATCAATCGAGAAACTCTTTAGTGATCTCAAAGCCTACGAATTTGAGATGAAGTCAAGGACGGAGGAAGAACGAGAAGAACGAACCAACGCACTAGTTGCCGAACAACCGTCCACGTCAAGGTCAGTAGAAAATAATGAATTATTAAATGACGAA
This sequence comes from Ipomoea nil, assembly GCF_001879475.1. NCBI lineage: Eukaryota > Viridiplantae > Streptophyta > Magnoliopsida > Solanales > Convolvulaceae > Ipomoea > Ipomoea nil. Next base: position 29,535 of record NW_017617114.1, on the reverse strand, counting down.
AATTTTGCTTTGTTTGTTAGGAAATTCAAGAAATTTATGAGGAAGTACAACTCCAAAAATATTCCTCATGAAAGCTCGTTGAGAAGGCAAAGAAGAAACAACCTTGAGGGCAATGCATACTTGTGCTACAATTGTAGAAAGCCTGGACATTTTATAGGCGAATGTCCATACCCCAAGGTAAGCAAATATCAAACTGACAATGTACAGGAAGAAGTCAAATCCAAGGAAAGAATATTCAAGAAGGATAAGAGAAAAGCCTTAATTAGTGATCCTTTGGAGACAAGTGAGTCAGAACTATCCTCAAGTGATGAGAGTGATAGCTCAAAAGAAGACACGGCACTATTTGGCATGAGCATAGCAAGTGAATCAAATGATCAAGACATGTGCTTAATGACACACGAAATAGATGATGATGAGGTAACTTCTAAATCTTTTGACTCTGTAAGTTCATCATTTTCTAGAGAGTCCATCTTTCATTTAATGAAGGATTGTCAAACCATGATGGACACTCACTCAAAAATCAAAGAGCGCAATAATCTTTTGATTCTTGAAAAAGATCAATTAAATGAAAAATTGCAAAATGCTCTATTTGAAATACGAGACTTGAAAGCCGAAAATATTCGACTTCAAGAAGAGTGTAAATCAAGGGAAGTGAGAGAACACAACCTTAGAGAGGTTATAGCAACATTTACACATTCATCCAAGATAATGGATAAAATGGTAAATATGCAAAAACCCTCAAGAGATAAAATCGGACTTGGTTATGATCCATCGTGTTCTCAAGCCTCCGAGAAATTGACCAATTCTACTACAGCTTTAACTAATAAAGTCCAAGTAGTAAAATTTGTAAAAGGTCAAGATAGCACAATGAGACAAGGAATTGGTTACCAAACAAACGCCAAAATTAACACTGCAAGGCCGAAGCCTCAAAATCAATATATTTCGCCAAAGCAGTTTGTAAAAAGGCAAATGTTTGTTCCTAAATGGAAATACACCAATGAGTCTAGTGCACAAAGTCCTCATAGGAAAATGGGAAGAAATCCGAGGATTGGGGCAGGGAGATTCTATCCCTCTAAACAAGATTGGTTTGATGATATTAAACCATGGACTAAGTCCAGATTTAATGCCTTTCATAGGCTCAAACAATCTTCTTCTCAAGTGCCAAAAGATCGAGTCAATTTTCAAAACCCGGCACCAAAAATATTTTCAAAAATTAGCTATGATTATAAAGTCTTTAATGGTTACAAATCACCTACTCTTGGTTCAATAAGAACTAGGTGGATTTGGGTACCAAAAATTACTAACACCCAAGGACCCAAAGAGATGTGGGTACCAAAATCAAATTAATCTTTGTTTGCAGGAAAATTGGGATGCATAGTATATTGATAGTAAATGACAAATCAAATGCACCCAGTTGGTAACTCTATATCTATTCATTATTTTGCTTAATATTGTTTGTGCTTATAGATTTTAAATGCTATGTGTAATAATTGAAGGAAGTTTTGCTTCTAATTATACTAAATTGAATTATATTATTTGCATGAGTATATGTTGACATATGTTCCTTACCTTGAGACTATATTTGATGTCACATATCTTGTACTGGAGATTATGCTACAAAGATTTACTATTTATTTTTCTCCAAAATAATTACTCAATGTGAAATATTTGTTAGTTATCATTTATTGAGCACTAATTGAATAAATAGATATACTTGTTCTTAAATGATCTATTTTCATATCATGTGTATCTATTGGAGATTATTCTTAATGTTACATCATTTACTATTGTCCTATATGGTATTATGCTCTATATCACTACAAGAATATTAATATTTAGCGACGTTTTTTAAACGTCGCTAAAAATAAAAATACGTCGCCAAATGTCTTTACTGACGAAATAAAAACGTCACCCCGACCGTCGGGTTAGCGGCGTATGGAAAGGTATTACTGGCGAAGTTAATATTTCGTCACAAAATATTACGATTACTGACGTTTTTGCATGGTCTTGATAATGTCATTGAATACATACTTTTTGCGACAAAATATTAACAAAAACGTCGGTAATAGTTTGTGACGAAGTAAAAGATTTCGTCAGCAAATGTGTCTTTAGTGACGTTTTCCATACAATAATGCTTGTCATTAATAAATTTAATTGGTGACGAAAATTGAAATGCGTCAATGAAATAACATTTATTGACGATTGTGTACATTATTATGCTTTTAGTAAAAAGACATTTACTGACGTTTTTTCCATATTTGTTTTTCATCGCAAAAATTTATATTTGGAGATATTTGCAATTTTTTACCCTTGATTGATGATAATTTACATATACTTGTATATATAATGGTTTATACAACAGTTTCATGTAATTGAAAATAAAATATGTTAACATCAATTAAATGTTCAAAATAGAAGAATAATTTTCATAATATAATATTAAATTACAAGGATGTAATGTGATACAAATGATTCTTAAATAAGACCAAACTAGACACGGAAATATATACAATTCTATGCACATAAAGATAGATAATAATTCTCATGTTCATCAAAACTATTGAGGCCAGCACTTTGGAAGTCATTTGTCTTGGGGAGAAGGTTTAATTTGATGAGTACATCTAGATATGCAATAATTTTCTGCCACAAAAAAACATAAATATTTTTCAAACATGAGTAATAAATTATTCAAAACTATATATTCAACTCAATCAAATAGTTAATTTACATTTAATTTCCAACATATTCAAAACTATATATTCAAAGACGGATCACCTATACAAGATGGAAACTATGAGCAACAAAAGCATCATAATTGCACATGGAAATAAAACACAAAATAGGAAATAAAGAGAAATTCAGACCTGAAAAACTAGCTAGCTTGAACTCAAAGTTGTTAAAAACAATCATGGAACATATCGAAGCAGCTAAACATTTGTTATTTATCTAATCATATGAAGCAACACTGATAAATCTACCATCGACCTATGTAAAAATACTATTCAACACAAAAAGAGACAAGGCAGATACAAATCATAATAATCTTTATTAATTCACTATATTTACTTTGTTATTGTTAGATTAAGATTTGGAAATTCAGTCTGGTGCACAACAAAAAACTTAACTCAGTAGATGCTTATGCTGAAATTTAGAGAAGATTATTCCCAAGAAGCAGTTGACCTAAAGAAACAAACCCTTTTAATTGTAATTACTATTCCAAAAAATTTCCCATACATGTAGCATATGATAACCATTCAAAAACCAGCAGTTCAACTCAAAAAGCATCTGATTTTTTCTTCCTCTGACAACTCAATCTACAATCTACATCCATATATATTCCAATTTATAAAAAAAATACAAAAAGACAACAACAGCAATATAGGTCATTCCGAAACTTTAAGAGATCTAATCTTCGTTAAATATCAGAAAAATCACATTTCTTTTGCCGACAAACCACCAGTGTACCACGAAATCAGTAAATAAAATCAACAGAACCACACCCATTAGCTAAATAAAAAGCAACAAGAATTATCAATGGGTAAGTCATACCTCAATTTTGGTATGACATCTTTTGCTCAGCCAAGTCTTTTGCAGCTCGTCCTATTAGTAAATACATAAAAAAGAATTAAACATCTGCTAGAAAAGAGTAAAAGACCAGGAACCACACTCAATATATACCTTCAAGACAATGTTCTTGCAGATAACTTAAGATACTTTCTAACGAAACATATCCTAGATTCCTAGTCACTATATATATTGGTAAAACTGTTAATTTTAGATAATGTCAAATGACAGAGTGTAACATAACTGCTTCTTAATCTTGATTTAAGAAACTTAATAGAGAGAGCATGTGAAGCACTACATATATACTTCTACCATTTACTGGTAAGAATATACCAAAAAAAAAAAAAAAAAAGATGCATGTTAGACAAATATGATCACCAGTTCAAAAAAAATCTTTTGCAAATCCAAATACATTTTCTGGTGTTTTATTACACAGCATATTTCAATTCAAGAAATTCCATCAGGTTTCCAACTCCCTTAATGACTTAATGTGCCAGAAGTTGGGGCAATGACTCAAAAATGTTGTAGTTTCAATGAATTAAGTATGCCAAAAATACTAGAAAGGAATGCTGCTACACAATTGTCCAGTGAATAATACGTCTAAATAATTCGTGCCATCATCCAAATCATATCAAGTCATCAACTAACTTGATCTACAAGCATGTACAGAACTGTGGCACAGGTTTAAAGATGGCTTCACTGAGTTATATAATTTCATAATCCCCAGCATAGTCAAAACTACTCTGTACAAGCTAATAGCTCTCTATATCTAAAAGGCCACTTAAAGTAGTGGTGCAATGACTTTCTGATAATGGTTAGTTGATGACATAAATAATCAGATAGTGTACCTAAATGGATTTCACTTAGAAAAATAGAAAGTCATTAGGAACTAAGTCCACTCACCATCTCCCTAACTTTAAAAATGATACTACATAATCTAAATCTTGAAAAATGTGGAGTACCTGAATTAGTGATATTCCCAACACTTTATTGATAAACAAAGTAGAGTCTCAACAAAGATGGCCCACTCCACCCCACCATTATGGCATAGAAGAGCTCCCCCTGCACAGATCTCTACGTTTTAACCAAGGGGAGCCCTTTACTTCTAGCCATAAGCAATGGTCTACAACTCCCTTTTTTTTTTCTCATCTCACCCCTAACTCCCTCCAATTTTGTTATTGTTCTTTGTTTTCTTTCTTTTCAGCAGACCACCTTCAATATCAATAACAACAGAGGAGTCAAAGGTTATTCAACATGCAAGCATACAGACATGCTCCAAAAAGCCCCCTTACCTCTACAACCACCGAGTTAAATGATTCAGCTCATAAAGCTGCATTCAGTCCATTATCTAGCCAACATATTAGTTACACCAGTTAAGCATAAGGCCACCTGCACACCAAGTAAAAATAGCAAATCAAAAGGCTTCATCTCTGCAACACACAGGCTGCAGATCTGCCTTACCAACAACTTCCTCTCTGTGAGACATAACCCACAGATCAGCTCCAGAACTACTACAAATTGCAGCCTCATAGCTACCATCTTGCAGCAATCATCGGCTACTTCTTCCCAGCTGCAAGCCACAACATCTGTCTCAAGAAGAGGAAATGTAATGTGCTATATTAATGAATAATTTTACTTTTAAGGAATGAGATTTGGCTGAAAATTTTCAAGGTGTACTAGAGTATCAAACAAGGTAAATGTTCATTGCCCCATGAACTCTATGAGCATTGTCATTTTATTGACATAGTCAACTTTTCTACAGTGTTATTTACTGTTCTGGAACTCACACCACATTCATGTGGACAAGAAAGGAGAGATATTCCAAGTGTTTAATGCTTAGACTAATTTGTTCCTAAAATGTGGATTACAAGAGTAGCGTGGTTATGATTGAACTGAATAAGATTGATAATTTGGTTATAAAATTGTGCAGCCATTGCCTGTTTAATATGTTTGTTGGCATTCATTTTCTAATACAACCAGTTCACTAATTCAGGTACTCCAAGTTTCAAAGTGTTGGAATATCACCTTGGATTCCATCTTTCTGAAAGCATAGAGACCTAATTACCTCAAAAAATGGGATTAGAAGGAGATCCAGCCAAGCCTTCCAACCTCATCCATGAACTTGTGAATCCCTCCCCATCAAGTATGTTCAAATCTGAGGAAAAAAAAAAAAACCCCCTATTGTGAACGAAAAAAAAAAACGACCGACCTGTTGTTGAAGTCCTCGCCGCTGGTGTCGAAGTCGAAGCCAAAACTCACTGTCGCTGCTCTCACCTCACAAACAGTCGTCACCGGTGAGAACATTTATATATACAAAAAACGGATTAAAGAAAACTATAGATCTGAAAAAGAAGAAGAAGCTTGAGAGAAGGAGGAAAGACAGATCGGAGAAGACAAGGGCATGGCGGTGGAGCGTGGCTGGGGCGCCGACGGCCGGCGGAGAAGACAAATCTGAGAGAGTCGGCGGCTGTGACGGTTCGCGGTGGATCTGAGAGAGTGAGAAGGGAGAGTGTGGCGACGTTTTCTTTGTAAGCTTGGGTCCGTAGAGTTTAATTGGATTTTTGTAGGTTGTTTTATTTCTCAAGAGTTTTTTTTTTCATGGCGCTAAATGATAAAAACTTCCCGCCACAATATTTTTATTTTTCCTGACGTTTATGCTAAAATTAATTTTTAAAACAAAACATTTAGGGACGTTTATTAAAAAACGTCATTGATTCTATATCTTTACTGACAAAAAAATTATATTTCGTCAGCAAATATTACAAAAATAAATTATTGTCTCTACCAAAATATATAGTGACGTTATTCAATATAACGTCACAAATTGTAATATTTAGCGACGTTTTCTAGAGCGTCGTTAAAATTTTCGTCGGGAAATGAAAGATTTCTTGTAGTGTATGCTTTATTGCTTATTCTTCTTGAGCATAATTTGAATGATCTAGATATACTTGTTCTAAATTGGATTATTCTATGCTTCACAATATGTCTATTTGGATTTGTTATTAGAAACTTGTTTCTAATTGCTTTAGACTTTAGACTAATAATGTTCTTAATTGTCCAAACATGCGAACTTTACTTATCAATCTTTGAGTATAAGAATTGTGGTTATGCTTTGACTTTGAAAATGCTTTTAAACCACACACTATTATGAAGTGCACAGAAATTCCTGAGAATATGCTATGAATGTGTGGTCATATGTTATTTGATTTAGTTTAAACATATCTTATCAATATGATGTTTAATTGGAGTTTAAACTTTATCAAATGATGCTTGAGCTTATTCTTTGAAGAAATTTTTGTAAATTGTTCTCACATGCCTTACCTTGATGATAAACCTATCTTATGAAAAATGTTTTAATGTGGTTTATATCTTGACAATGGTATATGAGATTATCATGAGTAAATGTGCTTATTGGTACTCCATGTTCTTTTGATTGAAGTTGAACAAATATCTTATATTGTGCTTAATTAGTTGTTCGAATTCTATCTATTAGAACAAGAGCCTATTCTTTAGATTTGATGCTTAAGTGTACTCGCATACTTGATTGGTTGAATATGAACATATCCTATCTACTGTGATTCAAAGTGGTTTGTATTTACTCAATCATTGTATGAGTTCTTATTGTGGAAAATTATATCTCCAATGCCTTATTGACTAGATATGACGTATCTTCTAAAGATGTGCTTAATTGTTTCATATTCTATCAATTTGGTGTTTGAGATTGATATTTGATGCAATTGCTTGCTCTCTTACTATGTTGAATATAAATCTATCAAACAAAATGTGTTTAAATGTGGTTTATATCTCATCGAAAAGTATTTGAGCTTATGGTTATAGAAATTGTGCACTGCTTGAGCAAAATTGATCTATGCTTATTGGTTAGATTTGAGAAGTTCGTACCTACTTAAATGGTAATTGATTCACATTTCCTATAAAGCTAACCATTGAGGACCCAAGATAAAATGGGTACCTAGATCCGAAAAACATAAGCTGTTTTGTAGGAATATTCTCAATGCGTACAATGACATATAGCTTGCTTGGAATCAATACGTGTTATCAATAAGTGGTACCAACAAGTGGTATCATTGAAGTCATCCAGAAGATGCAAGGAGTCATTGTTAGGAATAATACTCGTTTTGATGAAAACATCTCTACAATGACTGGATTTGAAGCTATATGAATCTTTCAAGAAGTGAGCCAAACAGTAATGAAAAGCCAAAGCTGAAGGAGTACATCTAGCTTGAGTCCTGGTCAAACAAGCAAGAAGTGGCGAAGTCAAACAAGCACAATGTTCAAAAGAGCACAATGTCTAAAACAAGCACGATGTGTCTGAAGGAGCACAATGTCACAAAAGAGCACAATGCTATCAGACAAGCAAGATGTTTCTAAAGAGCACAATGTCTCAAAAGGAGCACAATGTTCAAACAAGCATGATGTACACGAAGAAGCACAATGTGATCAAAATCAGAAAAAGCACAATGTGTCCCAAGAAGCACAATGTGATCAAATCAGACAAGCATGATGTAGCTATAAGTAAGATCTGATTTTTGACAAGAAAGAATAGAAAACAAGCGCAAAATGTCTTTCGAAAACAAGCAAGATGTGTACAAGCAAGAAAGCTCAAAAATGCACAAAAGAAATATCTGAGATGCACGATCAAATCAAGTCAAATAAGCAAGAAGTAAGATGTTGCTTAATTGAGACAAGCAAAAACATGACTGATTTATTACAAACCAATTCTTGAGAAAGGTAAATCAGATCAAGCAAGAGAAGGAGATACCAAGAAAGGGGGAACCACAAGTACAACTTCTACTACTTGAATTTATGCAACTATTTAGGGGGAATCTCAAAACCCGACAAATGACATGGTATCTACTACTCAAGTAGGTGAGGTTCGAGTTGATGTTGGTGATGGAGTTGGAAATGATGAAGATGAAGCTCATGATAGAGTTTATGTTGGAGATTATATTGGAGCTAATGTTGGAGTTTATGACATAGATACTGATGTAGTCTATGATTGAGAAGATGTTGTCAATCCTATGGGCGAAAACATGAAGAAATGAATGGTAACTTGAACTAGTTGACATTGCAAGGAGGTTGTAAACAATGTCAAGTCAATTCACAATGCCCAGAAGGAGGATTCAAAGGACATCCACACCCTTTTTGATGCTGCCAAAAAGGGGGAAGAAAATTGAAGAAAATGATAGTCATTTTGGAAGAAGATGACACTAAATCTACTAAGAAAAAGAGGTAAATTCTTGATATTTATGTTCTATTTCTTTATACTGGACGTATAAGAAAGGGGGAAGAAGTTGGTAGTCTTTTGTTATTTTCTTTTGGTATCAAGAATTCTTCTCTCAAAAGTGCGGATGGGCATGGCTCGAATCCTGCTTATAGCATTTATTTTGGTATGTTGACAGTTGGTAAATGCATGCTGTCTACACATCACGTGGCTACAACATCAAAAGGAGAGTAGGAAGGTGTACAATAAATGCTAGTCAGAACAACATTTAATGTAGAGAAGCATTTTAAAATAGCCATATGCTTATCTTCTCTATCAGGCTATTCCCACTTTCGAACAAGAAGCAGAGAAGAAGATTTTCTCTTCTCCATGTAAGAGCAGATCGAACAAGAAGTAGAGAGGAAGATTTTCTCTTCCTCAAGCAAGAGCAAGAGCACGGTCAGATTTGAAGATCTCAATATGAAGATTTACTTTTATCATAAAGATATTTTATCCAAACCAAAGAAGATTTATTGCAGAAGATCAGCCGCAATATATGACTTTTGAAGATTACACAGATGAAGTTTTTCAAATAAATCTGACAAAGCTATTCTCCACCGAAAGCTGCTACATTTAATTACTTCAGAGCAAGTTGCAAATTGGAGCATCACAAATCAAATGGACGGCTAGGATTGAAGAAGCTACAACGGCTATATGGTCTTTGTTGGCTATAAATACGGGCAAGGATTGAAGACTTGAAGCAGAGGCAATACACAATACAGAGAGCAATATTTGAAATATCCAGTTCATTATTCTTGAGCTATCTGCGTAGAAATCTTCAAGTCCTTAGAAGAGAAATTTGTTTTCTCTATATCTTTTCTCTACTGTGTGTAGAAAGAGGGTTAAGTGTAGCTGTGTGCAAAACACTAACCTGTTGAGTGTAGCTGTGTGCGAGACACTCGTGAGTGTAGCTGTGTGTAAAACACTCGTGGTTGCTAAGTGTAGCTGTGTGCAAGACACTTAGTTGGCGTAGGAGTATAGCTGTGTGCGAAGTACTCGTGGAGGAGTGTAGCTGTGTGCGAGACACTCGGGGTTGGGTGTAGCTGTGTGCAAAACACTCAAAGAAGTGCCTGTGTAGCACTTATTCACTATTGTAACTGTGTGTGGAAAATAGTGAATTTTCTCCTAGACGTGAAAGGAGAAAAGTGGAGTAGGGGGATTACGCCACCTCCGAACCACTCTAAATTGTCTCTCTCATTTACTTACTGCTCTCATTTATTTATTTATTTATTGTTTATTATTGTGAACTAACCCATTCTTATATTTACTATTCATCATCTGGGTTCACCTACGTATGCATGCAATATAGTTCATATCTAATATAATGTCTTCTATCTGCATTTATTATTTCCTACAAGTTAATGCAAGTTGACTATTAAAATATATATATTATCTAGCTAGCATATCTTTATACGTGTACATGCATGCATACCCACATAAATCATTTATTGACATTGCAGACTAACCCATTTCGTACACAGATAAATTCATCTGGGTTTAATACTTTTCACGTCCGCATGCGAGTCAAAATTTGCATACATATTATTTGAGCTATTTCAAGCATACCTAACGTAGTGCATGTGATATATCTCTCTAATTTTACGTAACACTTTACTGTTAAATTATTCCGCTGTGCACCCAAGTTGAATATCTTGTTATTTATTTGTAACTTGGAGTTGAAATTATCAAAGTGTTATTAATTGTGAAAAAGTTTAGAAAGTCTATTCACCCCCCCTCTAGACTTTCTACCACCCTATCGGGACCAACACACATCACCTGAAAGAAACACATAAAAGATGGGACGACGCCCGGTCAGCGAATAATGCTGGTAACCCACCAATACATGTGAAATATCATACATAGATAGGATATACGTATGTAAAATCCTTTGCGAAACGGAATATACATATATATGTTCAAAACCAAGAGCATAAGTCAACACAAGACTCTAAGCACTCACAACAAGATAAGGGAACACATCCCAAGACCACACGAGATACAACGACTCACAAGAACGGCTCTGTCAAGGTATAATCTACCATCACACAGTAGATTAACACCTGACATGCATAACACAAGAGAATAAGAACACAACCAATGGCAACACATGCCTAGGCAACACATGCCTTTGTGACTACACACGTCACAAGAAGAGAAACTCACAACAACGGCTACACAAGCCTTCGTGACATCACCCATCACGAATTGATATGCCTTCCTTATGCCCGGTTCCAACCTTATAGCTACCCCCAACCTTATGTCTAGTTCCAACCATTACCTCCAGGACCCTGTACAACCAAGTCCTACCTTTTACCTCCTGGGACCGTCGTCCCCCACCAACAACCACCAACAAGACCACCAATTCATAGTACACGAGGGTACCGATCATACACACGGCGACACACGTCTTGGCAACACATGCCTCCCAAGAAATACGTGAACCCGACACACAGGTCACAAACTCCATAATCACGTCATGGCCACCACGAGGACCACTGCTGTACCTTGGTGATTAAGGCCCCATAAACCGAAATCGTGCAATCCAGGTACAGCCACACACATATCACACCACAACAGGAATCAATCAACAAATCACAACGATGATATGAAACCATACTCAATCAAGGAATGGATCACAGTCCAACAACAACGATTAATAACACAAGTTATCATCAACGATAGGAAGGTACAAACAACACACACGCTAGCATTTAAACACCGAACTAGCATGCTTATCAAACGGGTAAACCAAACGTAGTTCCGAAGAACACACAAGACTCATCACGGTCCAACGAAACACAGTGTTGAACACTTAGCACGATTCAAGACACCAACACTTACATGGATTCCTACCATATAGTTCTAGACATACGAAACATCAAGAAGACACTCAAATAGTTCCACAAAAGAACAACGATGGAATATCCCACGGAGCAGCAACAGACAAAAAATGTGTTCAGTTCCAGGTCTTGCCACTTTATCTTTCATAACCCAATCTCATGCACACTCCTACTTCGGAGGATCCAAGATATCGAGGTTCAAGAGAATAAGAGATGAATTCATGCAAGAACACAAGAAATGTAAACCTACTTGGACTCTAAGCATTCTCACAAGGTGTAAAGAGGCAATCTCCAAAAACATCCCAAGAGTTAAACTTGTTACACACCATTTGAGCACATTTGGAAGATAAGATAGACAATATCAAACACCTCAAACTAATGCGCAACCTCACCATGTCATCATCCAAGAGTATGATCTATCATTCAAGAATACAAGGTGCACCCCAATGAATATCAAGAAAGCACAAAGTGCACCCTTGCTTTCCGGAGTTTAGAATGAACATCATCCTCGGTGTTCAATCACATGGACGCGGAGGTGAAAATAAAAATGAGAGTTGAACACCGTCCTTAGAGCCTCTTCAATTCTTCTGATACCAAATGAACATCTTTATTACCACCTTCTTCTTGGTCTTGCCTACTAGACTCCCTTCTTCTCTCCTTCTTTTGGATGTAGTGGCCCTTGTCCTCATTTTTTACCCAAAAAAAAATAAAATTGCAAGCATAATCCACAATGACCACATGCTTGGGTCCACTAATGTAAGTCAAGAAAGTCATGTAATTACAACCCATCATCAATTATGATAAGGGTTCAGGTGTTGGCATTCAATTCAAGGGCATTATTATCTCACCTATTTAACAAAAGGAATCATGTACCCACACATTTGCTATCAATTAAATCAAATCAACATCAACAAGCAGATGACCTAAATTAGATTATTGCACAGGCAAAATAATTTTGACATACTTTTTTTTTTTTTTTCTGTCTTACTAAATAGTGAGTCTTACCTGTATAAAACGTATTTACTCTCATTTAATTAGAGAATAGTTCTAAACGTCAGGATTACATCATACGCAACACGGTGATGATTTTAAATTTTAATAAAATAGTTAAAATTACACGTGGATAACAATGATGTTCTTATTGTGCGTATTTAAATGTCTTTGGTACAAGTCAAATAACGAGAACTAGTAGTTATTAATATTATTTAAAAAGTCAAATCGAACAGCTTGTAATTTTAAACAAACTTTTTTTTTTTTTATTCTATTTGATTTTCTTAATATAGGTCCAGATTGGCTGGATATGATTTTATGAGTTAATTTGTCAATACTTTTATGTTATAATTTTGTGATTATCAAGTCAACAATCTGACTAGTTTAACTGAAATTCTCCCATATTAAATCAGTTTGTCTCTATGACGTAGATTAGAGGTTATAAGTTTAAACAAAATTAAAAGTGAAATAGTATCAGAATATCCATAATTCAATCAAAACGAATTAACCAATCAATTTGGTAGGTCGAATGATGATAGAATTAATTCATTTTAATTATCAATAATACTTTTAAAACGTTGGTTTTCGATTAATTTTGTTCGGAACATGCATTGGTTAAACACAATTTTTAACCAAAGTAATAATAAATGTATACTATTATATAGTTTAAATGTATAGCGCATATAGTCATCTATACTTGAAAGCAACAAAATCCATATCGACACATATGCTTCTGACCCAATTAAATTATACTTGCGTTATGTTGATCTATTAATGTTAATTAAGGGAAAAGGGTCAAATACATTGAATTTGTACTGTGAGTCTAGAATGCAAGCTAAAACTTATAATTCATTAGTTGTAATTAATGAATTAACGTATCATTAATTATGTCAATTTCAAATGAACAAAAATCCATTAAAGGTAGAAAAGTAAAATCAGGAACACAGTAATGGTTCATGCAATTCAATTTGGAGCGAGATCTCCTACGTCTGCGGGACAACTCAGGTCAACGCAATTCACTAGATGTTCACCAAAATTACAAGGGGGTTCATACACAATAGGCCTTAGCCAGTACAACCAACTTTAATCTTCACAACATCTAATTAAGAAGAGGTGTGCGCATGCCAATTTCTTCTTCAACGGCTGATACTATTGAACCTGCTTCAGACAGACTGATGCAGCGAGATTATCCCTTCAATACAAGATTATAATATGATAAACTGATTTAATATGATAAGTTTAACCCTTTGAATGTTATCACTGAAAGCCGTGAAAAAATAATGATAAAGAAACCATCCTTTTATACTCATTATCACGTAACCAACTTTCCCAAAAGAATATAATGTTGTCCACAACCCTTTGATAAAAGACATCCACATACTTCAAACAAGACTGAATAATAGATCAATTCATCTGAATTTGGTTAGAAGACCGCTAGAAGATATACGCTGACCCTGATCCAGTGTGAACAGAGGCTATGCCAAAAGACTGAGACAAAACTTGATAGGAGACGGTCCAAAAATATATATCTAATTAAATTCTAACCTATGACAAATAAATTAGCCAATTTTAACAAGGTTAAACGTGTATCATTTGTACACTTACATACACTATCTAACTTTGCATAAGAAGTCAATTAGCTCTTGAATTTTTGAAAGTTGCAATTAGACACATTAACATATTAATTTAGCGTATCTTTAAAAAAGTATATTAATTTAGTGCATTAAGGCCTAAAACCCTAATTGTGACCTGCTATAGCAGGTCAACGGAACTCCGTCGACATTTCGACAAAAGATTGACCAGCAGGTCACCAGATAAGGCGACCAAACTGGTCGGCTAGCTTATCCATCGTTGGAGATAGCGACCAATTGGTTGCTTTTTTCGACGACCTGCTGGTCAATCCTTTGTTGGAATGTCAGCGGAGCTCCGCTGACCTGCTATAGCATGTCGATCACAATTAGGGTTTTGGGCCTTGATGCAAACCGAATGTCGACTTCCCAACCGAGTTGGTCTGATAATTATCTTAATAATTACAAGACTTCAAGTTTGACTCCCAATGAAAGATGTTTATTACCCTTTTGAGTTTTTGGTTTGAGCCAATTATCTATGAGCTAGCTGGTTTACCTCTTTATAATTATTTATAGACTAGATAATAAGAGTATGTGTGGCCAAGCACCTTGTGCTCAAATGACACTTCTGTGGCTCCCCTTAAGGGAAGGTCATAGGATCGAACCTCGGCGGTAGGGCATTGACTCATTGAGCTGCATTAGTTTAAGAAAGTATAGAACAAATACTACCTTGTAATAGAGCCAACAGTATTTAAAAAAAAAAAAAAAAGTATGTGTGAGTTTTCCTTTAAATAAAAAACTTTAGAATCTTGACTCTATAAAAAAATAATACGAGTATGCTTGAGTTTTCTTTTAAATAAAAAACTAAGAATCTTGTCTCTATAAAAAATAATAGTCAATCTTCCCAACAACGTTCACGTTTATTCTTCTCTCAAAAGGTTGAATCCTCAACTCTAAGGACTCCTTACACCCCGATCGACAAAATATTTGGGAGAATGTAAATCAGGGTGACTCAATGGTTCAGCAGACATGACCAAATGTCGGTGCAATAAAAAACTAAGAATCTTGACTCTATAAAAAATAATACGAGTATGTGTGAGTTTTCTTTTAAATAAAAAACTAAGAATCTTGACTCTATAGAAAATAATACTCACTCTGCCCAACAAAGTTCACGTTTATTCTTCTCTCAAAAGGTTGAATTCCTAATCCTAAAGGCTCTTCACATTTCGACCCGACAGAGCATTTGGGAGGATGTAAATCACGGTAATTCAATGATTTAGCAGACAAGGCCAAATGCCGATGTGCACAAAGAATATGCTCACTTTGACATTCACGTTTATTCTTGATTTATTATCTTGATGTTCCTAACTTTGAAATTAATTGTTTAATTACTTATAATATGTGAATCCTATATTTATTACGTATGGCCCAGCAGTTCTTTACATCATCCACGCCATGTATAGAAAAAGTAAAGTCATTATCATGTACGTCATTGGATGGGAAAAGCCATAACGTTGAACGAATTACAAATCCAGAGAAGAGTAATTCTATATGTAATTCTACTTTATACTTTTTATTATGATTTGGTATGTTTTAATTGCTCAATTTAGTAAAAGGCATGATATTTATCCATTTTTTTTTCTTCCTTTTACAAATTTAAACACAAGTACACATAAAAATTAGAAATAAGTTTGTGGGAGTACATAAACTATTTTTCTTCAAAGAATGTAGTAGTCATCAACTTGCCAATGTCACCATTTCGTCATCCATCTGCCAATTAGACGTTGAGGTGTCCGGCCTCGGCCCTCGTAAGTCGTAATTTTTTGTTTTTGTTTTGTTTTTTTTTTTTTAAATATTACTTGCATTTTAAAACATCCCTCCAACTTTTAATTCCACTTATGTTTAAATTTTATTGGATAAAAAAGAAATAGATATATAAAATATTTTGACCCCTATTATATTAAACAATTAAAGCATGCCACATCATAGGTAGGAATGTCAACAGGACGGAATGGAGAATCAAAAATCCCCCCCATCTCCATTCGGCATTCCCACAAAGATTATTCGGGACGGGAATCTCTAACCCCGTTTATAACTTATAAAAAAATATTAAATTTTTAAAAAATATTTAAATAAATAACTCATATATATTCATATTCAACTTAAAATATTATTAAATACGGGGTATTTTACAACTAAAAATATTATCCAAAGATGCATTTCGTATGACATATTATGAAAAAAATGCTTCTAAAATTATATACTCCGTATATATTATATATAAAGTAATACATATATGTGTGTGTTATGTAGCTATAAATTAATGACTACGAGTTTTCCTAGTCACTAAAAACAAAGACAAAAAAAAAAAAAAAAAAAAAAAAAAAAAAAAAAAAAAAAGGTTACAATTTTGTAATAAATTCTAAAACAATTCATATATCGTCAAATTTTGTATACTAAAATTGATAGTATTACACATTAAAATATGATATCAAGTTAGAAACGCAATCATGTTCAACGATGTATTATTTTGAATGTTTCTTCAAAACTGGTATAATATTATATTCAAGTATAAGGATGAATACTAAAGGAAATCATAAAAATCCAAAAAAAAAAAAAATAAAAGGAAAAGGTAATAGAGCAGAAATTGGCACATCTAGACTTCTAGTGCTTTAATTTGTACAGTTATAGTTTTTTTTTTTTTTCTTTTTTTAATACTATTTGGTTCAATTCTGTGACTATCGATCCATTTGGAATGACAATAGAGGTGTCATCACACTACATATATAATAGTTGACACATTTATAGTGTTTTTATGTTCAATATTTTTTTTTCTTCTTGTTTTTATTTATTTATTTATTTATTTTGCAAAAGGAAATGAGGCATTACAAATCTTCTATATTAGATTATTAGTGAGGGAAATGGTCTAATGTCGAATAGTGCACTTGTAAATTAGTGGATAGCTAATGATAAATCAGTAGTATTAGCGATATATAGAAAAATGTTTTGTAATTTAATTGTTTACTATTAGTAGAAAAGATGTAAAATCACTTATATATAAAGGCACAATTTATTATCCTTAAATTAGTTTTAATTATATATATATATATATATATATATATATATATATATATATATATATATATATATAATTTTAAATATAATTATTTTAAAAAATTATTATTATTATTTATTGTTTTAGTTACTATTTTTAATATTAATATGATGTCATAATTATGATTTTGAAGTAGTAGTTAATAATAATAATTCAACATTAAAAATGTAAATTTAAATAAAAATAGAATAAGCATAAATATTACAAAAGTCAATAATTATTATTTGGGTAATTAAATTAGACTTTTTAAAAATAAAATGTAATTAGCTAGTATAAAAAACTATTCCAAATAGATTTTTATTTTAAACTTTTATCAATAAGCTAAACTATATAGCTATTGATCATATACTTGTTTTAGTTGTTTGATAAAATTAAACAGTCAAAAGTTGATCAAATAAGTCAAAATTTGACTAATAAACCTTTTAGGAAATACCCTCAGAATGCCAACTATATGAATATGAAAGAATTTCTTAGAGTTGGGGTTCAACCTTTTGGAAGAATGAAAGAATTCTAACATTTTTCTAAATAAAATAATTATGAGAAATCATCATTTTGGTAATTCAATTGTTCCTCAATTGTTAATGTCGTAGTTCATAGTTTTCAATTTCTACAATTTTGATCCTCGAATTGTTTAAAATTTTGTCAATTAAACCCTTTCGAATATCAAATTGACGAAATTTTAAAATTGAGAAATCACCATTTTGGTCCCTCGAAGGGTTAAAATTTTAAACAATTCAAGGATCAAATTAGTTGAAATTGAAAACTAGAGACGTCACTACATTGACTGTTGGGAAACAATTGAGGGACAAAAATATTAATTTTCCAAATAATTATTTACCTTCACTCTTAATTTATAAAAATCTCACCACATATTTTTATTTATTTATAATAGTTTACATTCTTATTATACGGAGTACAATATTATATTAACTTTTTCAATAAATAGCAATGTCTTTTTATTATTATTATTATTATAAAGAAGGAGATATACCCTACATATACACAATATTTGCCTCAAATGAGGTTTGAACCTTACACCTCCCCACTTAGAGAAGCAATTCAATACCAATGGACTACAAGCCACTTGATAAATAGCAATGTCTTTATACCTAATTAATACTCACAACCAAAATGGTCGTTACGCGTAATAAGAATTATGAGAAAGAAGAATCCAATTCAATTCCGGCCAGATTGAGTGGACACTTACTCTACGCGCAAATTATGCCATGGAATCGTGTTCACCGAGAATGGTGAACACAAGGCAAAATGACGTCGTTTTTAGGCAAAAAAAAAAAAAAAAAAAATTCGCGGATGTGGAGTTAACGGCGCGCGTTTGATCAAATTATGAATTTTCTGTTATGAGATTATGAATTTTATGAAAATTCATAATCTCATAACAGAAAATTCATAATCACATAACAGAAAATTCATAATCTCACAACTGAAAATTCATAATCTCATAACAGAAAATCCATAATCTTATAACAGAAAATTCATAATCTCATGGTTCCAAAGTGAATGTGTAGGCATGGTTCCAAAGTGAATGTGCAGGCATGGATTCATAATTTATGAATGTCCGTGATTTCGGACGGAAATATGTAGGCATGGTTCCAAAGTGAATGTGCAGACATGCATAAATTCATAATTTATGAATGTCCGAAATTATGAATGTAATGAAAATTCATAATCTCATAACAGAAAATTCGTAATCGCATAACAGAAAATTCATAATCTCATAACTGAAAATTCATAATCTCATAACAGAAAATTCATAATCTTATAACAGAAAATTCATAATCTCATGGTTCCAAATTGAATGTGTAGGCATGGTTCCAAAGTGAATGTGCAGGCATGGATTCATAATTTATGAATGTCCGTGATTTCGAACGGGAATGTGTAGGCATGGTTCCAAAGTGAATGTGCAGGTATGAATTCATAATTTATGAATGTCCGAAATCTTTGTTCACCTCAAATTAAAGTGAAACCGCAAAATGTGAAAATAAAGAAGAAAAATCACACAATTAATTAAAAAAAAAAAAAAAAAGATAACGGTGTACTAACACCGTTAGAACCGTGTTCACCATGAATGGTGAACACGGTTCCATGGCATAACGTCTGTACTCTACGCTATCCATTTTCAAGAAATTGTTTCCGGTATACGTGCAATATGTTATAAGGAATTAAAATTAAATTTTTTTGCTCTAATTAACAATAATTCAACAAATATAACCTTAAAGAAAAAACAATAAATATACAACAATTACAAATCATTGAATTAGATCCTTTATATAATTGACAATACAACACCTCACTTGAGGTGTAGGCATGGTTGAAAAAATTACTAGGCGCTCGGGGGACGCCTAGCGCCTAGGGCGCCGATTAATCGGTGCCTAGACGCCCGTGTATGTTTTATTTTATTTTTTATTTTTTAAAAAAATTTGTTTAAATTTTTTTTATAGACTTGATAATTATAAACTATTTAATATTTTAATAGTTAATACTAAAATATTAAATATTAACCTAAAATACATCTAGAGTTTGAATAATTTAAGGATATTTCGCTCAAAATAATATCGATAATATTGTACTTGACCCTTCACCAACCTCCGCCCAACAATTTGAAATGTGTATGTTAGCCGCACAGGCTTAGCTCAATGGTTTAGTGGGCAGTATTTGGGGTAAGAGACTAAGGTTCAAACCTCGGCGGCGGCAGTGTGGGAATTATGTCCAAAGTGGGCAGATTCCTTGTGCGCACCGGCATTTGGCCCTGTCTACTAACCCATTGAGTTACCGTGATTTATGTGGGGCCCTTAGGGTTGGGGATTCAGCCTTTTGGAGTAAGAAATGTGTATGTTCGAGGTAGAGTATTGTACTAGACCCTTCACGAACCTCCACCCAACAATTTGAAATGTATATAGTAAATAAGTGTTTAAGGTTTCGTGTAGGCTACAAAAAAGTTTGAATGATTTGCTTTGGTATTGTGGAAATGATAATAAATTAAAACATGGCTTCAAGCTTGGTAGGACATCAGGAATCTTAGCTTGTCCGAACCAATTGAGGTAATCAGCTGGTCCACATCTATAAATGATGGTTTTGATGAGGATAATGCAGATGAAATTTGTTAAAAAGAACTATTTGAATCCAAAAGAAGTTGGGAAATTGCAAGTTACAACCTCTATTCATTTGCATGGGTGATCATCTTCTATATATAGGCGATGATATATGCATGGAAAGGAGGATGAAAAAGTGAATATTCATCTTTGGCTTTTAGCCTGATTATTTTATTTTCTTGGTTAGCTTAATTTAAAGTCATATTGGAGAAAATTTTGAGATAATTATTTATGCTATATAGAAAAGCCTTCAACAATCAACATTCTAGCAAAGACAAGATCTACAGCCAAAACTCTCATAGCTAGGCCAATAGATCTCTCTCACCGAGAGTCAAACTTGTAATCTTGTGATTAGTATGCCGGCCAACAGTCCAATTAACTTAGACTATGTTTGGCAAACCTAGTTGAAAAGGTAGCTGAGAGCTAAAAAGCTATAAGCTAGAATCTGAAAATTGATCAAGAGCTGTTAACTAACTGATTATGCTTAAACGTGTTTGGAAAAATTAGCTTTTTGATAAGTGATAATTGTAAAAAGACTAAAAAGAACATTTTCATAAAATTTAAATGATGTGATTATTATATTGTTTTTATATTATTAAATATATGAGATATATTTAATTTATAAAAAAAAAAAGATTTTGTTTTTATAATATATATATATATATATATATATATATATATATATATATATATATATATATATATATATATATATATATATATATATATATATAGAAGAGCGCTCATATGCGGCGGGGTCTTACGGTGCGGTGGTGCGGTCAAATTCCAGAATACACCAACAGTGTTAACAATATGCACCAACAGTGTAATAAAAACACATCCCAATGAAATGTAATAAAACATCACAAAATACACCACAGATTCAAAAAAACACACCATATAACTCACCACCCCCAATGGTGTATTTCCGAACAGTGTATGGTGTTTTTACTCACACCTAATGGTGTGTGTTTGGTGATGCAGGGCTCTGTTTACTCTGTTTTGTGTGGTGTATTTCCTAACGTTGATGGTGCATATTTGGTGAACTATTGGTGTTGCCGCACCGTAAGAAATAACCGCACCGTAAGACACTGCCGCACTTGAACCCGCCTATATATATATATATATATATATATATATATATATATATATATATATTAAATTAAAACAAAAGAAAAAAAGTTTTTAATTGGTAAGTGTAAAGGATGTCATTTATTTATGAATGGACGATTGGAGTTATAACTTTAAGGAGTTGCTGGGTGGTGAAGAGTTGCGTAAGAAGATGAATAAAAATATAGGAGAAGAGAAAAGACCAAAAGGATTTTAATTGTGAAGGATAAAAGATGTCATTTATTTAAAATAAAATGATAAAGATGGAAAAAGTTAAGAAACTCCTAGCTTATTTTTGAAATGCTACCTAATGTAGTTGTTCCAAATAAGCTCTTATTTTAAACTACTAGCTTATTTTGAAAACATTACCAAACAGAGCTTATAGCAGTGTTGCAAAAATCGCGCCTAGGCGTTAGGCGCTCGGCCTCCTAGGCGGCCAAGGCGTTCTAGGCGCCCTAGGTGGTCCCCAAGCGCTTAGAGATTTTTTCAACATTGGTATAAGTATTATATTTCTATCATAACCCAATACATCTCAACGTCTCACAGATAAGAATCCGTAAGACAATCGCACAACTCACAAGAGACTCACCCTATTATAAATAGTTGACATTTTGACCATTTCTCTCACTAGCTAATATAATAAGCTTGTAATATATATCATTTCCTTTGCCCAAAAAAAAAAAAAAAAGAAGAAAATATTAAACAACCAGAACTAAAACTTTACAAGTTAAAGCACTAGTTTTGCGGATTTATATTCTCACTACAAGAAAACTACGAAATAGCTACAAATTTATCTACGAATTAAATACTTACACTTTGAAATAAGGGTGTCTTTGGAAACCCGGAAAATGATTTCTGAAAATCATTTTCCGGGTTTCTAGTGTTTGGGAAGGAGGAAAATACTGAAGTCAATGGAAAATGAAGCTTGGTCAATGGAAAATTGAGTTATTTTTACGGAAAATGACTTCCCTTTTTTTTGTAGGGGAAGTCATTTTCCGCTTCATCTTCTTCGAACATGAGACTACAAACTCCTCCTCCGCACAAGACCAGTGAGACCATGAACGCCCCCTTCTTCGCACAGGGACTACAGAGACGACCAATGCGACATTCACCATCTTCTCAATCACCGGAAACGTAATGGTTTCCGACTTGGAAACCCACAGATCTGGTTTTCCAAGTCGGAAACCAGTTTGGTTTTCCGACTTGGAAAACCAGAATATATGATTTTCCAAGCTAGAAATCAATCTGGTTTCCTTGCCGGAAACCAAACCAGTGCTCTGGTTTGGTTTCCGGCAAACCCCTCCAATTTTTTTTTAATAAATTTATTGTTTGGGATTTTTAAATTAGATTTGAAGATTTGAAGATTATAGGACAAATCAAATCTCTCTTTGCATTATAACAATCAAAATGATTAAGTATACAATTTTGTTCATTTTCCTACTCATTTTCTGGAAAATGAACCAAACACACAAATACAGTTTTCTGTTGTGCAGCCAAACACTAGAAAGGAAAATGTTTTCCGGAAAATGAATCATTTTCCAGAAAATATTTTCCAGAAGTCATTTTCCTGCTTTCCAAACGGATCCTAATATCGATTTCATTGATTTATTTATGAAAAATCTATAAATAAATTGAATAACTACCTTTTTTTTTTTGAATGCTACTAGCTGTAGTATCTGTTCATATACTTTCTCAACCTACTGAAACACAGAGAGCTAATAACGCCTCCACTGAGGCTCGAACTTACAACCTTCCAAATGGAAGTCTAACCCGGATACCATTAGACTACATAGTCCTGGTAAATTGAATAACTACCTATTTGATTGATTTATCAAATATTTTTGCTCATAAATTTGATTTTTCTTGTGTTACGTTCTCTATTACCTTTTTCATTTTTGATTTTTTTTTTGGGATTATAATTGTGAATTTCTTGAGTAACCATCCTTCTAATTGAATATAACATTATACCAGCTTTGAAGAAATATTCAAAATAATACATCCTTGAACATGATTGCGTTTCTAACTTGACATTATTATCATATTTTAATGTGTAATAGTAAAAAATTTAGTATAAAAAATTTGACAATATATAAATTGTTATATAATGTATATAAGAAATTGCCACCCTTTGTATATTGCAATTTTCTTTTCTTACTTTATTATTATTTTTAGTTGAAATGCATGCATACTTCATTTTTTATCACCTACAATGTCATCATATACATAAATATTCATTTTGCAACATAAACTTATTTTCTCCCCATCCTTTCTCCTACTAAATCATACTAAAATATTTACTTTTCTCCCTTGCTAAACGCCATTAAGCAGTTGTAAACTATATATTGTCCCAATTTGGTAAAGCTTAAGGTGTTGAGATTACAATTATATAGTTTATGATGATTTTAGATTGCGAATGATTCATAATTTAAATGTGCATGAGTTTATTTTTTCTTGTAATGAGTATTCAACTATTAACGTTAATTTTTTCAAATATGCAAATTAAAGATGATATATCATAAATTAATGTAACATTGTCTGAAAAAAATGTTATTTCTTTGGGTCTCAAATTATTTTTTAATATTCACCGAATCACCTCTTAATGAGGTTAATGGATTTAATTAACTCGCGTGGTTCGAATTATTAAACTCAATAAATTAAGGAAATAGTAAATGAATAGCAAAAGAGGTAAAGTAATAGGCAAAACAAGTGTTGTGGGTCACGGAGACCAAATATTGTACTAACTTGTAGCTGCAAAGCTATTACAAAGAATGTGTAAGGCTATTACAATAATAGATTAGGACAATGATCAAGAATATCTCTTAACAATATAATTACAAAGCCTTTTATACACAAGGAACCTTCTAAGTTCTAACCACCCCCTAATATGGCAGGAATAGTTGCAATAGCATTTGACCGCATCTGGTTCCAAGACTAGACTCGCGATTTGACCGGTCGAGCGCTTGTGCCAAAGCCTTGGGCCGAGGCCTCACCCCAAGTGGTTCGGGTTAAGCACAGGGCTCAACCTCAGGGCCCCGGATCCGCTCTAAACATCCTTACTCCGTCTTCTTGAGTCGGTTTCCTCCATTCCGAATATATCCATCAGGAGTAATACACCATTTAATATTCTGTGGTTGTTCATAATTTAGTTGACCCCATTACAAGTTTTAAAAAGATATGATTAATAATCAAATATATAAAAGAGCTAATTGATCGAGTAATGACATATATATCAAGAATTAAATATTACGAGGTTTTGAAGTAGAATGTAACATAATTCTATTACTCCATATTAAACATTATTGCTTAATTGTGTTGGGGGAAACTTCAGCAAAGGCTCTGTTTGACGTACAGAGCTTATTTAGGAGCTTAGCTCTGTTTGGTAATGCTTTCAAAATAAGCTAGTATTTAGTTATAAGCCAATATTGAAAAAATCGCTAGGCGCCTGGGCCTAGGGTGCCTAGGGTGCCTAGGAGGCCGAGCACCTAGCGCCTAGGCGCAATTTTTGCAACACTGACTTATACTTGAAAATTTAATACTAATCAAAAATAAATTGTTTGTTATTTATAAGAAAAAGTGTAATACTTTTTAATCAAAATGCGATATTTATGGTTGAAGTGTTACTTATAAGAAAAAGTATAATACTAATCAGAGATAAATTGATTGATTTTTACTTATGAGAGAAAGTGTATTACTTATGACGGAAAATGTGAAACTTTTGATAATAAAAAAATGTAATATTGTTGGTGCTGTGACTTGGAGGGCCAATTCAGCATCCTGTCATCGAACCGTAACGTTGTGGCTTACCATAGAGAGATGTGGTTAAGTGGTTAATATCCACATACTTATCACCAATTGGTTTTAAAAAGGATATGACAACCAGATAATCAAAGAACTCCGTGATTAAGCGTGTTTAACTAACTGGGATGTAAGCATAGTGTAGTGTTGAGATCCAACAACTACTTTTAAATCAAAATGTAATATCAAGAATTCGAGAGTTTTTTATAAAAAGATCCGACTTGTATCATTTTGTCTTTATAATATGAGGGGACTATCACATTTTTGTAAATAAAATAATAATTTTATTTTCACTATTTACAAAAATATCATCACTTTTTTTTATCTATGATAATCTACATTCTTATTATTTGATATTGTAAAATTTGTCAACAAATAGCAATGTCCTTATGCCTAATAAAGATGTCATTATCTTTAATACTTACAACCACAATGGTCATTACGCGTAAAAATTATGAGAAAGATCGAGACTCCAAATTCCGCCCAGATTAAGTGGACACTTACTTCCCGCTATCCATTTTCAAGAAATTGATTTCGATATGCATTCAATATATTATAACGATTTTTTTTTTTTTTTGAAAACATATTATAACGATTTAAAAGTGTTGTAATACATGGAAATTATTAAAAGAATTATATTATAATAATATTTCTTCGTCCATTATAAGTTTATAGTTGTGCTGAAATTTTATACTTCATCATGTATATATTGCATTGAATGATGAATAATAGATGTGACCGATGATTTATTTTATTTTATTTTTGTATTCTATTTACTTTATAGTATTATATGTGTTGCATTCATGGAATAAAAACGATACAACAATTCAAACGAAGATACGCTTCAATTTACAACAAAAAAGTAATTTTTTATTCTAATCAACAACAAATATACAACAATTAGTCAATTACTAATCATTGAATTATATCATTAATACAATTAAAAATACGACACCCCACCTCATAGGTGTGAATAAGGCAAATTATATTATGCACCGTGCGTCTTTTTTTTTTTTTTTAAATGAAAATAAATAGTGTTTGTTTCCGCCGTTTCGCACCCTTTTGCAAAAAGTAACTCTGTTATTCAGTGTCATTTTGTATACACTGCATTTTCAGTTCAACACAACTACAGTTTCATTTCGATATAACTATAGTTTCATTCGATATTTATAGACTCAAATATGTGAAAATGTTATTTAATTTTATTTTATATACACTATAGTTTCATTAAAACACAACTACATGATCATTTTGATATAATTACAGCTTCATTGTACAATATACACTCAAATATGTGAAATGTTATTCAGTTTCATTTTATATACACTGCAGTTTCATTTCACTATAACTACAGTATCATTTTGATATAACTGCAATGTCGGTTTAGATATACTATAGTGTCAGTTGGTGTTTAATACACCAAACAAGCGGACTCCGTTAACTCTAACGGCGGGCCGTTTCTTTACTTAAAGAAACGGCGCCGTTTTGACCGCGGTGCACATGCACCGCAGTCTATAATATAACGAGTGTGTGAATAAAATGATGTGATTTTTTATAGTTTAATTAGAGGGTTTGGATACTACCTAGAGTTGTCAAAACAGGCCAATTCCGCCCATAGGAACTAGCTCATCTTAGATTTTTCAAAAGGGGCCAGATTGGACCGGCCCATTTTTATACGGGTTGGAAAAATTCCAACCCAACCTGTGGTTAGACAATCGTTATGTTGTACATCCGCATGCACCATGCATGGTGCATACGGATGCAAAAACGACGTCGTTTTGACGTCTAACTTCAAAAAATAATAATTCAGAATTGCATAACTACACATCCATAATTTCATCACATCTATAATTTCATAACTATACATTCAGAATTACATAACTACACATCCATAATTTTAATAACTATAAATCCAGAATTGCATAACTACACATCCATAACTTCATAACTTGTTGGTCCCAAAAGAGGTAAGGTGAAAGTCTAGAGAGGGGGGGGGGGGGGGGGGTGAATAGACTTTCAAACTTTTTCGCACAGCACAACAATTGCTAAGCCAGAGATAAACCAAAACTCTTAACTAGATTGTTAGAGTATGGTGCACAGCGGAAATAAATAAACATAAAGTGTGTGTGAGATTGTGTGAGCAGTATATCTCGTGTAGAGCGAATATGTAAAGAGCAGTAAGTAAAGAAAGCAGTAAAGAACACAAGACAATTATAGTGGTTCGCGAGGTGGTGTAATCCTCCTACTCCACTTGCTCTTATCTCTAAGAGCAATTCACGTACTATATCTACCACTCCTTGGTTCCAAGATACAATGAATTTCCGTGATCTAGTGCTTTGATCACAAAGCCCGCACTAATCACGCCCAGTGACACCACACTGCTTCTTCGGGTTTCACGTCGCCGCGCTACTATCCCAGGATTTCACGACTCCGCGTTACTTTCCCCCCGTCTTCCACACTCCGGTAGAAACGTATCCCGTGATCTAGTGCTTTGATCACAAAGCCCGCACTAATCACGCCCAGTGCCTCCGACACTGCTGCTTCAGATCTCACAGCTCCGTGTGACAATCCAGGATTTCACAGCTCCGTGCTACTTTCCTCCCTTCTCTTGTTTTGCTCCAAAACAAGTGTTGTCTTGCTTCCAACTTCTAAGACTCTGTAGATGATCTTCAATGATGCGTAGGTCTCTTTGATGAAGATAAACACTCTGGAATGATTTCTCTTGATAGCTCTGAGTGTTTTCTCTCTTTGAATATATCAAGTAAAGCACTTGATATTTTTGCTTTGCTTTGCTCTGCTTTTTGAACTCTCTGAATATTTTCTTTGAAGCTCTCTGAGTTCTTTTTTCTTTTCTCACTTCTCACTTGAAGATTTTTGGTATGCTCTGTACCAAATGAGATTTTTGCTCTATGCTCTTTTTCAAGCTTAATTGCTCTATTCGTTCCCCATGATGAGTTCGAATTTTCTGCTCTCTTGTTCGTGATTTTCTCAACTGCTCTATTGCTCTTCACAAGTTCGTTCACTTCTCTACTGCCCTTCAAGTCTTCATATCTTCATCATTTTATAGCTGGTAATGAGAATCTGTCCGTTGGAAAGAGACGCTCTCATTTTTGAAATCTTGTATCTTTTTGTCAGAGATCTTATCTTATCTTCTGCAAAGATGTCAGAAAGGATAAGCTAGCCGTTGTTAGAGCTTCATCTCCATGTAAATGAGCTCTCAAACTCCATCTGATATTCCTCTGGTTTAACGTTGAGTGGGAATATCTGGGTCTCTGTTTTGGTGTAGAATGGCTTCTCTGATCAGCTCTGAAGTGGTCCTTGTATCTTTGAGATTTAAAAATATTCTTCAATTTAATCCCATACTAGTTAAACTAGTATTATTCCTTGTGAGAATATTTTCACTGACTTCAAACTGGCTTTGAACTTCCACCCAATTTGAATTTCTCCTTTGTAATTGACACCCAATTTCAATTGGCTTGTAATTGACACCCAATTTCAATTGGCTTGTAGTTGGCACCCAATTTGAATTTCTCCTTTGTAATTGGCTCCCAATTGAAATTTCTCCTTTCAAAATTGGCTCCCAGACTTCCTCCTGATGCATAATTTTTTTCGTATCGGGGGAGTAGCTGCTGATCTACCCCATGGCTGGATAGATAAATGTTTGGATTTTTGCAATTATTTTTTAACAGGGATTGCTGAATATCAAAAACTTATTACACAGAATCCCATTTTTTTAGAACGAGTTGAAGGTATAGGCACTATTAGGGCAGAAGAAGCACTCAATTGGGGTTTATCCGGACCAATGCTACGAGCTTCGGGAATCGAATGGGATCTTCGTAAAATCGATCAGTATGAGTGTTACCGTGAATTTGCTTGGGAGGTTCAATGGCAAAAAGAGGGGGATTCTTTAGCTCGTTATTTAGTAAGAATCGGCGAAATGGAAGAATCCATAAAAATGATTCAACAGGCCCTGGAAGGAATTCCGGGGGGGGCCTTATGAGAATTTAGAAATCCGACGTTTTGATAGAGTAAAACATCCCCAATGGAATGATTTTGAATACCGATTCATTGCTAAAAAAACCTCTCCTTATTTTTGAATTATCGAAGCAAGAACTTTATGTGAGAGTCGAAGCTCCAAAGGGAGAATCAATAGAAATATGAA
>NW_017617113.1:7500-9068 GCF_001879475.1 Ipomoea nil | reverse complement strand
ACTTTGTGCGGAACGAGTGTGCCTACGTTGCGGGCATATGCGGAACGAGCGTGCCTAAGTTGCGGACTCATGCGGAACGAGTGTGCCTAAGTGCCGGACTTGTGCGGAACGAGCGTGCCTAAGTGCCGGACTTGTGCGGAACGAGTGTGCCTACGTTGCGGGCATATGCGGAACGAGTGTGCCTAAGTTGCGGACTCATGCGGAACGAGTGTGCCTAAGTTGCGGACTCATGCGGAACGAGTGTGCCTAAGTAGCGGACTTGTGCGGAACGAGTGTGCCTAAGTATCGGACTTGTGCGGAACGAGCGTGCCTAAGTTGCGGACTTGTGCGGAACGAGCGTGCCTAAGTTGCGGACTTGTGCGGAACGAGCGTGCCTACGTTGCGGGCATATGCGGAACGAGTGTGCCTACGTTGCGGGCATATGCGGAACGAGTGTGCCTAAGTTGCGGACTCATGCGGAACGAGTGCGCCTAAGTTGCGGACAGTTGCGGAACGAGTGTGCCTAAGTAGCGGACAGTTGCGGAACGAGTGTGCCGAAGTTGCGGACTTGTGCGGAACGAGTGTGCCGAAGTAGCGTGCCTACGTTGCGGACTCATGCGGAACGAGTGTGCCTACGTTGCGGGCATATGCGGAACGAGTGTGCCTAAGTTGCGGACTCATGCGGAACGAGTGTGCCTAAGTGCCGGACTTGTGCGGAACGAGTGTGCCTACGTTGCGGGCTCATGCGGAACGAGTGTGCCCAAGTTGCGGACTTATGGGGTACGAGCGTGCCTAAGTTGCGGACTCATGCGGAACGAGTGTGCCTAAGTGCCGGACTTGTGCGGAACGAGTGTGCCTACGTTGCGGGCTCATGCGGAACGAGTGTGCCCAAGTTGCGGACTTATGGGGTACGAGGGTGCCTAAGTTGCGGACTTATGCGGAACGAGGGTGCCTAAGTTGCGGGCTTATGCGCAACGTTGGTGCCTAAGTTGCGGACTCATGCGGTACGAGGGTGCCGAGGTTGCGGAATTATGCGGTACGAGGGTGCCGAGGTTGCGGACTTATGCGGAACGAGGGTGCCGAGGTTGCGGAATTATGCGGTACGAGGGTGCCCAAGTTGCGGAAAGTTGCGGTACGAGGGTGCCCAAGTTGCGGAAAGTTGCGGTACGAGAGTGCCCAAGTTGCGGAAAGTTGCGGTACGAGAGTGCCCAAGTTGCGGAAAGTTGCGGTACGAGGGTGCCCAAGTTGCGGACTTATGCGGAACGAGGGTGCCGAGGTTGCGGACTTATGCGGTACAAGGGTGCCGAGGTTGCGGACTTATGCGGTACGAGGGTGCCGAGGTTGCGGACTTATGCGGTACGAGGGTGCCGAGGTTGCGGACTTATGCGGTACGAGGGTGCCGAGGTTGCGGACTTATGCGGTACGAGGGTGCCGAGGTTGCGGAAAGTTGCGGTACGGGTGTGCCGAGGTTGCGGAAAGTTGCGGTACGGGTGTGCGAGGTTGCGGAAAGTTGCGGTACGGGTGGCCGAGGTTGCGGAAAGTTGCGGTACGGGGGGGGTGCCGAGGTTGCGGAAAGTTGCGGTACGGGG
>NW_017617112.1:2840153-2855409 GCF_001879475.1 Ipomoea nil | reverse complement strand
TCCAATCCCCGTTCACGTTTTTTCTTTTTCTTATCAATGAATAGATCTCTTTACTTGTATGACTTAGATGTCTCGTATTTATAGAAAAATCGATTCGATTGATGGGAAATAGAAAGAGATTCTTTAACCAGAAAGAATTCGGTTCAGACGTAGGATACTTATCTAGAAGTTTTCGCAACTCAATCTCAATCATTGATGAGGGAATCATCAAAGATTTGACCTTTTCGAACTCTGTCTGTAACTCACTAAAGGTCTGGGAAACAAAGAAAAGATGTATAAGAACGAGATATCCAGCAACAAGAACAAGGAAAAGGATTGAATAGAGGAATTCCCAAACATTTGGTGATCTCAGATGTGTCGATATCAACGACGACTTATTCTTTTTATTTCGATGAATCATTTCTTTGGACAGAAGATTATGTAACCATTTACTCGAGATCTCACTTCTGAGAAAAAATTGCATCTTCCACAATTTTGTCTGAAGAATTCGCCACGATATACCAATAATATCATGAAAAATGGATACACTGCTACTTAGTATTGACAATAGGTCTGAAAAAGTATCTAAAAATATCGAATTTAGATATTTGTACCCTGTCAAAGTAAAGAAGCTTGGCATATATGTTTGGAATAGATTCCATTTTTTTGAGAGAATTGAAAAAGCACTATCTCGTTGAAAGGTTGTATACATCCGCCCTTTCTGAACCCCAACGCATTTCTTTAGACAAAGACTCTGTTTTTTCCTTTTTTCGGATGGGAAATCTTTCTCAGAACATGGAATGTGAATCAAACCTATATTTGAATTGAAATTGGGACACTCATGAAGGTTCTTTCCTTCTGAATCAGATAGATTCATATCTGAAAGAGGTTGACAATAAGTTCTTTCAAAATTGACAATTTGTCCCTCTGTTAGAGGGTTTCCAGAAGTGTCTACGATCGAATAAATAGCTCTACGAACGAATGGATCGGGTCGACTTAGTATTTTCGCGGAATGTATTTGCACCATCACCGTCTTCAAATAAAGTATTTTCTACGGTAGCACCATGAATAGCGCATAGCAAGGCAGCGCCCAATACACCGGCAACTCCCATCATATGAAATGGGTTCAATGTCCAATTATGAAACCCTTGAAAAAAGAGGATGAATCGAAATATAGCTGCTACACCAAAACTAGGCGCAAAGAACCAACCAGACTGACCTAGCGGATAAATCAAGAATACAGAAACAAAAACAGCAATTGGACCAGAGAATGCGATGGCATTATAAGGCCGCAATTGAACAGATCGAGCAAGCTCGAATTGACGTAACATGAAACCTATTAGTCCGAAAGCGCCGTGGAGAGCAACAAAAGTCCACAGACCCCCTAATTGACACCAACGAGTAAAATCTCCTTGTGCTTCAGGACCCCATAGTAACAACAAAGAATGTGCTAAACTATTAGCAGGAGTCGAAACTGCGGCAGTTAAGAAATTGCAACCTTCCAAATAGGAACTAGCCAATCCATGGGTATACCATGAAGTTACAAAGGGGGTATTGAATTTCATCTCAATTCAATTTGATCTCCATGTCTTCTTTGAATCGGTCCCCAACTTTGAAATTGCATCCCATACTACAACCTCAATTGGCTCCCATCTTGAATTGATTCTCATGTGAAACTTGCTCCCAATTTCAATTCCTATGAAATCGGCTCTCAATTCCTTTGAATTTGCTCCCAAGTGCAATTGAGCCAACTCAGATTAATTTAATTTGGCTTCTCAAATTTTACCTTGTAAAATTGTTAATGGTGAGTTTTGAACTTGAGCCATTTCGTGTAATATATCAAACATCAACCACTTCGTCCGTACAACTATTGATTAAATCTCCAATCTTCTTTCATGTACTCCTTTCTTTCCTTAGATGCTTGATCTCCAAGTCAATTTCATGCATTCTTCCAATATTAATTTTCTTCACGAAAATTCTTCTGGGATATCTTCTTTGAGTAGTAGCATTGACGTGAATATTGTATCATTCATCTTCTTCTTTAATTTGTCATTTTCTCCTGACAAATTCTTGATTTTAGGCTTGATATCTTCTTCTTCTATTTTCATGCATCTTCCTCTGTTTTTCTCTTTTCCAACTTAAATAATTTCCCGATCATGGTCTAAGACTCTACTAGACCTATGAAACAAAATTGGGGGATCTACAAATACATATTTGGCATATCAAAACCATTACACTTTATTCCTAACATAACTATACATCCAGAATTGCATAACTAGATATCCATAACTTCATAACTATAAATCTAGAATTCCATAAACATCCATAACTTCATAACTACACATCCAGAATTGCATAACTACACATCCATAACTTCATAACTACACATCCAGAATTGCATAACTATACATCCAGAATTTCATAAATCCAGAATGAATGAACTAAAAAATGAATAACATAATGTTGTTGCTAGGAATCGAAACTGATTTTTTTTAAGTAGGACACGCGTTTTGATGCAAAACGACGTCGTTTTTGCATCCGTATGCACCATGCACCATGCATGGTGCATACAGATGCACGGCATAATTTGCCGTGGTTAGACGGGTTGGCAGGCTAAACAGGCCAGCCTGCTGGCCCGTATTAAATTTTATTTATTTATTTATATGTTAAAATTTTAAAGCTTTTGTATGTATAGCCCAAAAATTAAACTTCTCACCTCTAAGTTAACAACTATCATTATTTCCAATCAAACACATTGAGCTTTTTGAACAAACACCATATTGTTATAAAAAGTATGTAACTTCGTGTGAATCTATTGTAATCGTACGCTATATTTTACAGAGAAAAAGGGAGAAGAAGAACAAATTGATTTCCCGATCTCAAGACCACCATTCGCATAAGAAATGTAAATACAACATGGGTAAACAGGATACGATCCTAAAAAATAAGATAATGGCCATAAATATATTTTCACACACGCACACGCACACACAATGTATCTTTAGATAATTAGATTTTAATTTGTAATATATATTATACTTTATTTAATATTAATATAGTTTACATGTAATATTTTTATCTTGTAACTATAATATTATTAAGTTATAAAGTTTATAAAATATAAAATATATAGTTTATAACTTTATATAATTTATATAATAAATAAATTTTATATTAATTGTACTATATTAGTAAGAGCCAAAGAGGATTAGGCCTATCCTATAATGGGTAGAAAAAATGACGGTCAAATTTTTTAATCAAATGAATGGCTCAGGTTGATTGGATTTTAATTTTTTTCTTGAGATTTTCTAATTTATCCTTAATTATATGATTATCCGTAAACTTTCCCGTTAAATATTATCATTTCCGTTAATTTCTATTAGTTCACCGTTAACTTACTCATTGATTTCAATAAGAAAGGTCTTCCAATCAAAGTTGACATAATTAGTACTATATTTTACTCTTATTAGTTAAATAATAATTTAGTAGCTACAACAAAAAATAATACATATGCATTTCTTTAATTTAGAATTATGTGTCTACAATGCCTTTATTCAAAAAATAATAATTATTCATTATCAATAAATTAAATAAGAAAAATAATTTGTATTAAAAAAAAGAGAGAAATAATTTTATTAGTTATATTGTCTTTATTTTTCTCCTATATAAAAATTTTTTACAGTCAAATTCATCAATTGATTATATTCCCTACATTGTCCCTACAATGTCTTTGTTCAAAAAATAATAATTCATTATCAATAAATTAATTAAGAGAAATAATTTCATTAGTTATATTGTCTTTATTTTTCTCCAATGTAAAAATTCTTTACATTCAAATTCATCAATTGATTATATCCACTACATTGTCTATTATCTTTTTTGTGCACTATTTTTTAATTAAATATCAAAGTTATAATACAAAATAATGCTATATACGGAGTATTTATTTACCAAATATTTTATTAATATCATGAAAAAATTAAAAAATATATAATTAATAAAGCCAATCATATTAACTACTTGAGGGATTTGTTGACAAAGAGAGTATTCAAAACACACAACAAATTGAAATGAGAAACTACCTCACAATGTCCTTGTCTGACAATCAGCAATTAGCGGTTAGCGTTAGTGAATTTGACCAACGAATTATATCAACGGTTGGTAAAAATATATTTGAAAAATTAGCTGTTTAGATTAACATGTAAAATGACCTAAGGTATAGATAATAATAATAATAATAATAATAATAATAATAATAATAATAATAATAATTGTTTTAATAAAATAATAATAGTTTAAAAATAATAATAATTATTATTATAATAATAATAATTTTTTTAAAAAATAATAATAATTTAATAAAAGAAATAAAATTTAAAAATAAAAAATAAATAAAACATATGGGGAACCGAACGTTCGACTCCCCTTAGTTTTGTCACTTTTTCTACTGTGGGAAAAGTGACATGGGTGCCTTGAGGCTCCTATAAAAGGAGCCTTAAGGCTCCAATTTAAAAATTAAGCTTGCCCATCCGTTGATGGAAACAGTGAGCCAGCGAAACTGGCTCTTGTTATTCAAGGAGTCGAAATGGCTGTAGAGTAAACTTTTTTTTTTTTTTAAATATAGAGGTGTTTTGGAAAAATCATTCTAAAAAACGCTAAGTGAAAATATTGTAAATTTCAAGGTTTGTATTTTCAGTGGTTTGGAATAAATTATTGTTTCAAACTATTGAATAACCAAATACTTTCTTTAGCATTTTGATTTTTGGGTTACATCATATTTACCAATCGTCCAATATCTTTGGGTTACATTATAATTAAAAATTTTAAATTTTTACTACATCTAAATTTCTTAAATTATAAATTTCTTTATGCATAATAATTTATTCAACAATAATGGTTGAACTAGCTAGTATTTAAAAAATTTAGATAATTTCTAATCTAAAAATCTAATAAGTGTGAATGAAGGTTGGTACCCTTCATTTATGTCCATTTTTATGTTATCTTTTTTGATACATTAAGCTATAAATATTGTGGTATATAATTTTTTGGACAACAATGCCCCTACCGTTATAACTTCTGATATCTATTTCCATCACCGTTATTGTACACTTGCATCCACCATATATTTTCTTACATTCTTTAATTGTTTTAATTGTAATAGTATATGTAGATATTATATTAGAATATGTAATAAATAAATTGTTAATTATACCATAATTATTAATGTACTTTTTAATATATAATATGAATTTTTGCAACTATAAATTTTATGAATTTAAAAAAAAAATTATAAAATTTTATTTAAAAAAAATGTATAACTATGATTTTAACATCGAATACTAATGTTGGGCACTTAATTTTGCGCATCGCGCATAGAAAAGACTATTATTTATATAAATTTAGTTATATATAATGGCGGGCAGCGCGCGACCCTAGGCCAATCGTTATGCCATGGTGAGCACGGTCCTAAACGGTAACGGTGCTCCTAAGTGGCACCTTTATCTTCCACCAATCTTTTTTTTTTTTTTTTTTTTTTTTTTGTTTTTTGAAATTAACAGCGCGACTTCTTCTTCATTTTCACATTTTACGGTTTCACTTCCTCTTCGCGCAAACTTCTTCAACACTCATAAATTATGAATGTGCAGGCATGAATTTATGAATGTGCAGTTATGAAATTATGAATTTTCTTTTATGAAATTATGAATTTTCTGTTATGAGATTATGAATTTTCTATTATGAGATTATGAATTTACAGAAAATTCATAATTACATAACTGTAAATTCATAATTTAATAAATATTTTTCTTTTATGAGATTATGAATTTTATGTTATGAGATTATGAATTTTCTGTTATGAGACTATGAATTTACAGAAAATTCATAATTACATAACTGTAAATTCATAATCTCATAACTGAAAATTCATAATTTAATAAATATAAATTCATAATTTGAACATAAAATGCAAAACGCCGTTAACAGCACATTAATTAATTTTTTTTTTTTTTTTTTTGTAAAACGACGCTGTTTTGGAACGTGTTCACAAAGCATGGTGAACACGTTTCCATAGCATAATTTGTGGCCCTAGGCGGGACATGTCAAAAAAGCCCGCTCCTTGATGGGCTGCTATTTTCGAAACTCACCCCTACCTAAATAGACGGGCAAAATCCATTTTGACGGCTCTAATTGTAATTTCGTTTATTTTAATTTAAAAAAAAAAAATTCCAGAGGATTGTACTTTAGTTGTCTAATATGGGTGGCACTGACAATCTGGCGTCGCAACATACAAAATTTAAATTACAAATCCTTCTAGAACATTTTTTCCTCTTGCACTATGAAGTATTTGACTTTATAAGAAAGCACTTTCATTAGTTCATACATTCACAAAACAAAAGAGATTTCTTTCATCATCCTGACATGATCCTGATATCATCATTTCATCATCTACGATCTATCCATTCGAATCAAGCCGCGGGTCCCACCCCACCCCCCCCCCCCATCCCTCCCCCTCCCCCTCCCCCTCCCCATCTGCAATAAGAAAATTCGTTACGAATGCAGACAACAAACGAACACGCACGAGCCACCCACCCACGCCTATATATTCACTTCCCAGAAAAGAAGAAAAAGAGAAAAAAAATTTATATTTGTATGAGAGCTAATAAGTTATCCAGAAAAATCTTACTGTCTTTACTGTTGTATCAGTTGGTTTTTGTGTTATTGGTTTCCCTTTGTATCAGAAAAGATATCACCATGTCTTCTGGATCTGATGATCATTCTGGTTTTGATAACCCAAGATTGGTTGTGAAGAAGGTTTTGGCCAAGCAACAGAGCGAGGGTGATGGTGCCCGTGTTAGAAGAAGCATTGGAAGGTACCATTCTTGATTTCATTAATATAATTTGGATTCTTGGTATTGGTTGGGTGGAGATTTTGCCAATTGGGTTTTCCAATTCTTGTAAAGTTCTGGCATTTTGTCTGCATTTGTTCATTACCCAGGTAGTGATTGGTTGTTTGTTTTTATGTTTGGGAAAATTTGAATTTGCAGGCCTGAATTGAAGAATCTTGACCCATTTCTGATGCTGGATGAGTTTGAAGGTACACCAGATTCTTCATTTCTATTGACTATTGCTATTTTATGTGGAATGGATTTGGGTTTTTACTCTGTTTGATTGTCATTTATCAGTATCATTGCCTGCTGGATTTCCTGACCACCCACACAGAGGCTTTGAGACTGTAACATATATGCTGGAGGTAAAATTTTTGATCTTAAAATTGGAATTGGATACATACATAGATAGATATAGGAAGCCCTGATGAGTTGCTAATTATATTTATCTTCCTTGTCTAGGGAGCTTTTACCCATCAAGATTTTGCTGGGCATAAGGGTACAATAGGAACTGGTGATGTGCAGGTATAGATGACTTGGTTCTCGGCGTTGGTCAGTCTGTTGATTTGATAACCACAAGGTTACAAGTTCGAATCCAGGCGGGAGGGTCTATTGGCCTTTTTGGTTTGAGCCCGACAGCTATGGGCAACTGGTCTACCTGATTCTGGTCTTTTGCCAGCTAGGGTCATAAGGCGGAATTTACCCAATGTACACCCTCGGGCAGTGACTATGGGATTCTCCAAAAAAATGTAAACAATGTTTGATGAACTATGTGGTTTAGGAACTTTGTGTTTTTTGTTTGATGCAGTGGATGACGGCGGGGAGAGGTATAGTTCACTCTGAAATGCCTGTAGGGGAAGGTACACAAAAGGGGTTGCAGCTGTGGATCAATCTTGCCTCCAAGGACAAAATGTAAGTAAGATATATGGTGTTGTATTGTTATCTGTTATTTCTTCTTGGAACAGAAAAAAGTTGATACAAAAGGTTTCTCCTAATCATCAAAGTTGACTTATGTTCACTACACCTTGAAAAGGTTGTCTTTTAAGGACAGTTGTAGTCCAAGTGTGATAATTATGACCTACTGAACAAATGCTGTAGGATTGAGCCAAATTATCAAGAACTGTTGAGTGCAGACATCCCAAGTGCAGAAAGCGATGGGGTTGAAGTAAAGATTATAGCAGGAGAGTCGATGGGCGTGAAGTCCCCGGTTTACACAAGAACTCCCACAATGTACCTCGATTTCACTCTAAACCCGTCATCTCAACACCACCAAAGCATCCCAGAATCATGGAACGCGTTTATCTACATCGTCGAAGGAGAGGGGGTGTTTGGCGTCCCGAATTCACAGCCTGCATCAGCTCACCACTGCTTGGTTTTGGGTCCGGGAGAGGGCCTGAGCGTATGGAACAAGGGGTCCACACCCCTGAGATTCGTTTTGTTGGGTGGACAGCCACTCAACGAGCCGGTTGTTCAGTATGGTCCTTTTGTGATGAACACACAAGCTGAAATCGAGCAGACCTTCCAGGACTACCATTACTACAAGAATGGTTTTGAGAAGGCAAGGCACTGGAGATCTCATTCTGGACACTAGGAAGGCCCCCATAGCCCATGTAATGATAAGAAAAGCTCCAATAGAATTTCATTTGAGAAAAAGAATAAAATACTAGACTGTGGAGGATTAGACTTTGTCTTCCATCATGTCTTAATCTTTCTCCAAACCCACCTAATATGGAAGCTTGGGTAAGATAGGTACTTTAATATATATCAAGAATGCTAAAGCCTCTAGAAGCCTTAGCTAGCTTCATGTATTATATAGTTTGATATACTTTAATATAATGGTCATTTCTCTTGTGAAAATGAAACTGTGTTTTTAGCTATATTTTAATAAAAATATTATTTTTAAAAATATGGGTATCTGACCTTTATACTTGACTAACCTTTACTAGTGTACAACAAATACAATTTCAAAATGAGGGGTTCATTGTGTGCAGTGAGTAAAGGTCTATCCTCTTTGTTCAGAGGAGTTACCATGATTTATATCTTTCCAGATGCTCTGTCAGGTCGAAGCGTGGGGGCCCGGGTTGGAGATTTAACCTTTTTGAGAACAACAACAAATACCTATTGAAGCTCTGTCGGGCCGGAGCGTGGGGGCCATTGGGGTTGGAGATTCAACATATTTTAGAACAACAACAAATACCTACTGAAGCACAAAGAGTCAATACTGTCTTCACTGAGGCTCGAACCCACAACCAACTATATGGGAAAGCAACTTGGTGCTACTAGACCACAAGGTCCTTAGCACTTGGCACTTGTTATACCTTAAAAGCATGTTTAACAAGTAATAGTTGTTTATTAGGTCAACCCTTAAGTTTAGTTGAGGATTGATTTGATAATCTCTTTTTGTGAGCATTGATAAAGGGTGGACATGGTAGTGGGCATTTTGGGTTCTCAGTGATATTGTGCAGACCCTCCACAATGAAGCACTTGGCCTGGTGCATTGAAGAGAAATGGTTGAAAATTGTGTTATAGATTTGATATGGCCATTATTAAGAATCTTTACTCTTTTTATATGCTTGCAGCTTCCATTTAATTTCCATATGTTCTTTCTCATCAATGCCACAACCCCTCCGGAGATAAGATTAGGTATCCCTTAGATATTGCGTCATCATGTGTCTCAATTAATGATACATTGACACATCATCAAAGGGAAAGTAGGTCATAACATATTAATTTGAAGAGAGAAAATAAATTGATTATAACTTTTACTTTACTCTGTGAGATGATGATGTGTCAACTTATTATTGATTGAGATACGTGTTACTATGTGTATCAAGGATAATAGATATTAACCAACATAGTTAGTGTGGTGGTTCAGCACTTCGTCCCTTAAGCATGAGGTTAACTGCTGTGAGTTTTTTCGTAAATAAAAAAACATATACTAAAACATGGAGATAGCCTAGCCCTAGCTAAGTACCAAATACCAAAGATATCATGATTTGTTGTCATAAAACAATGATTGAATAAAACTACCCTTGCAATAATGATGAGAATCTTGATGGCATATAGGTCAAAGTGCTAGGAAATTAGTTGATTCCATGGGATGCCAATACAAGCTTAGTGGTCCATTGGATACATCATACATGTTCTAGTCTTCTAGAACATTAGTTTAGGTAAACATGAATGGCAACATCCCTGCATTTGGTGTGAAATTGACATATAAAATATCCAAAAGTTCAAGATATGTATAGTTTATTGACAAGATGACCATATAGCTGAGTTTCATATACAATCATTAGAATATAATCTTTTGAACTTTACCCAGGAGTAAAGAAATTCATAGGTAAACTGAAACAACTGCAGTTGAAACACATAATTAACAGAGAAATAGTGTTCACTTACAAGATATATTGATGATGATGGATCCATAAAAAAAAAAAAAAAAAAAAAAATACAACTATAATTTTCACGGGTTGTATATGTGACCTTTCATGTAATTGAGATCTCTCAGAAATTCAAAAATGAAAACAAATGAACCCACAAACCAACCAAACCAAATAGTTAAACAAACCTTTACAAGACCTTGAATTGTACACTAGCGGTGATTAATCCAATCTTGTTTTTCACCCACAGGTTCCCGTGTGTAGATATGAATGGTGCGTGACAACCAATGGTGTAGAAACCCGGTTACCTGGAACAACAAGAATAGCCTTGTTTCTGTTGCTTAGATCCATCGGGGCCATTACTGACAAGGCTAACACGGTTCACAGACACTTCTTCCTTGAAAGAATCAGAGTTCAAAACCTTTCTGCTAATGTTGTTATATATCTCCCGAATAACGATCTCAAAAGCCTGCTTCACATTCGTCGAATCCAGAGCAGATGTCTCCATAAAGAATAACCCTTCGGCTTCTGCCAAGCTTTTCCCTTCTTCTACAGTCACAGCCCTGATATCCCCCAAATCGCATTTATTGCCCACAAGCATCCTTGCAACAGTCGTATCAGAATGTGCTGCATCATAACCGTTCTTTCTAAGCCCAAACTTTCATGAAACATTGGAAGTAATTTGAAATAGGAAAGCGAAAAATAAGGGGCAGAAAACACATCTAGCTGTTGCATAATGAGCAGTAACGAGCACAAAATTTTCACATATTGAAACTGCATCCCCTGAATCAGTCCCGTCCCCCAAAACCTTAACTTTATAGCTATTGTTGTCTTTTGATCAAAACTTGTTTATTTCCTCCCCCAAGTTCAGTCAAATCAACCCTCTACACTATTTTTATTTGGGGTACCCAGAGTTTCTACCGTCGCCCTCGCTGAATTGTAGGCACCTCTATTGGGTGGAACAATTGGCTTGGAGATTTAAGGCTGCTCCACATCCAAAACCAAGGATCGAACCCTTGACCTTTGGTTAAGGATGGATGAATCCCTTGATTCCCTTCCACTCAACCACACCCCCGGTTTCAACCCACTACACTATAACCATTTAAAGAATCAGCAAACCACTCAAGAAAAGCCATACAGCTACATTGATCTGGACTTTAGGCCTAACAATAATCCCAAACTAGCCCACCCCCCTAGAGTCTTACTTTCAGGAAAGGACATTTTTTCACCATCTAGAGGGGGACAGGGGGGATATTTTAATTCGGTAGGGCTTACACTACCTTGTAATTAGGAACCTAAAGGGGGATGGAGGACAGGCTCGATCCCAAAAAGTGTAGAACATTGACATGCTATGATGGATGTGTATGAATAAAGCATCATATTTTGTTTGGTATATTAAAAGAACGGATCACTTTAGAAATGAGGCGCAATAGGACTAGTTGAAGATATTTTGAGAAGTATTGATTAAGAGATAGGAGTAGACATTGTTTAGAAAAGGAGGCTAGTGCTAGGGATTGTACCTGGACTAGCAATAAAGAGAATTGATGCAAAAATAGAACCATATAG
The DNA here is from genome assembly GCF_001879475.1 of Ipomoea nil. Taxonomy (NCBI): domain Eukaryota; kingdom Viridiplantae; phylum Streptophyta; class Magnoliopsida; order Solanales; family Convolvulaceae; genus Ipomoea; species Ipomoea nil. The sequence goes on along the minus strand of NW_017617112.1, from coordinate 2,843,600 downwards.
CTGATCTAAACTAGATTACGGTTAAGGCATAGTTCTGTGTCTGTGACCAGATACGCCTTCCCTAACCTCAAGGGCTTTGCCACTAGGCCAGGCCTTGAAGGTTAGTTATGCATTATTATTACATTAAAAAAAAAAAAAGAATAATTTTAGTCATTATCAAGTTGCCCTATATTATTATTAATTTAATTTTTTGATACCTAATATCAGTATCTCATATTTGTATAAACTTTTAAAGGAATAAAATTGTAAAATTCCACTTTTTGGTAGAAGAAAACAAGAGATTTAGCTTTAAATTGTTTATAAGTTACACCTAATTATTTACTCTTTGCTGGGCAGATGTTCTGTATAATAAGGTATTCAAAATCAATCAAACTCTTCCATAAGAGGATAATGTCTTCACTCAATTTGTCAATACAGAGTGTCAAAAGTCAAGAACAAAAAAGCCTCTATTTTTGAGGCACTACAGAGGTGTACAGGACTCTTTATATATATACCCCATCTCGCTAGGTACATAGGTTACCACCAATGTGATAGTTTCCCTAATAAAGATTTCATCTTTTTCTCCTTCTTCCTATTTCAAGAAACTTCAGTACATTTATAATTTAGGCCGTACCAATTAGCATTACCACTACGTTTCTCTTGCATACACCAAGTGTTACTAATAGTCTGCTTAAGAGATTTCTTCAGCATTCATCTTAGTAAACTAAAGAGCCCGAGTTCCATGGATCAAGTAAAGCATTTTGGATCGTTAGACACGTCTTTCAGAAGCACGCTAAAAGTTGCTAACCCAAAACTCCAAAAGTATTTGCAAGATTAAAAAACTATTAAAAAAAAAAAATCATTTAGCTTCTGTTCTCAAAATTGGAGATACCTTCTCAATCAAGAAACATTTATATTCATTTTCTGTTTACTTTGTCTACCAGTCTTGTACTTTTCCCAGAAGTTAAAATAAAGATCTTGAAAAGCATGTGGGCTAACAATAAGAGAAGAAAATAAAACACTCACTCAGATCTAAAGGCTCTAATCTGCTTATCTGCTAATCATCATCATCAAAAGGTTTATATAGAACATATATATGTAGTATGCCATTGTCAAATCTAACAACAAAAGAATTTCTATTCAGCATTAAGGCCCAAGCTTTTGAAGCACATTGAGGCATATATACAGGCACCATGGATGCAAGAATTCTGAAAGAGCAAAGAAATGGAGACATACTTTTAAGCTCATCGAGCCAACGAGGGATGCTTTCGAAGGTAGTGCGGCGGGTAATGTCGTAGACGACGAGTGCGCCAAACGCGCCGCGGTAGTAAGCGGAGGTGACGGCGCGGAAACGCTCTTGGCCGGCGGTGTCCCAAATCTGGGCCTTGACTTCTTTGCCGTCGATTTCGAGGGTCTGGGTCTGGAACTCCACGCCAATTGTGGACTTGGAGTGCAAGTTGAACTCGTCGCGGGCGTAGCGGGACAGCAGATTGGATTTCCCCACCGCGGAGTCGCCGATGATCACCACCTTGAAGAGGTACTCCTCTCCCTCGTCGTCTGAGGAATCCATTGGAGCAGGGAAGCGGAGATTCCGATGAAGAATTGAAGGGGAGATCTAGCCCGGTCCGGTGAATATCGGCAAAGAAGTGCGATGGGGAGAGTTGGCAAAGGCAACTGACACGACAGTGCCGCGAAAGAAGTGGGTCTGCCTGCTACTCAGCTGTCCTTTGGATCTTATTAGTCAATTTCGTTATACTCTTGCTTTTATTATTATCCCATCTAACCCCTCAAATTGAATTAATATCATTTTTGTGCCTTAATATATTGTGATTTTATCACTTTTAATCTCTAACTTTAAAATCAATTATTTTCTATCCTAGAGTTAAGCCTCCACGGGCTTAGTTCAGTAATTCAATAGGTTGTATTTGGAAGAGGTTGAAATTAGAGTTTGTATTCTATAGACAAATCAAGAAGTTGACTTAAGTATAAGAATGAAAAATTAAAAGTGAAATAAAAAAAAAAATAAGTAAAGGAATATTGTTGCTAAATGAATGTACATTATGAGAACATGACTCTTATTTATGGGAGAAATCATCATTTGATATCTTTTCAAATCACACCATGATTGAGTTCTATAATATAGATATTGTCTTGCACACAGATAAGGAATGAGACGTATACCCTGACTCTATCAGTTTGGTATGATCTAATCCCAAGCACCTTCAAACAACATACATTACCCTTGCAGCTACCACAATTGCTTACTAGGCTAGCATCATCCACAATTGTTATGTTGTGCACCATGCATGGTGCACACGGATGCAAAAAAACGACGTCGTTTTGACTAAAAACGCGTGTCCCACTAAAAAAAAATCAGTTTTGATTCTCCTCAACAACATTATGGTGTTCATTTATTCTGGATTTTTAGTTAATTGATTTTGGATTTTTAGTTCATTTATTCTGGATATTTAGACAGAAATCAAAACTGATTTTTTTTTCATTCATGCTGGATAGTTAGTTCGTTCAGCGGCTTCCCTGCTCGGAAGCTAATAAAAGTTTCATTCATTATGGATATTTAGTTCATTCATTATGGATTTTTAGTTCATTGGTTCTGGATTTTTAATTCATTGATTCTGGATTTTTAGTTCATTGATTCTGGATATATAGTTCAAATTATGCACAACATAATGCTGTTATCGAGAATCGAAACTGATTTTTTTTAAGTGAACGCACATTTTTAATCAAAACGACGTCATTTTTGCATCCGTGTGCACCATGCAGCCCAACATAATTTGCCTATCATCCATCACTAGGCCTAACTATCCGTTGTTATAGTTTCGCTTCACTATTAGGCTAGCCTAACCCATATCCATCAAGGGCTTTATCATGTTATAGTTAACACTAAGCCTAATGACGTGAAAATCCAAGTCCATTACCATTCCCAATTCTTGTTTTGCAAAGAGAGTCAACACAAGTATTTGCCCTATTCGCAGTTATAAAAAAAAAAAAAAAAAAACTTACCCATAGCAAATCCTAGACCATTGAAGTATTGAACCCAAGCATATATCCCAACTCATGGCCGCTTCTACAATATGGCAATATATAGTTCAAAAATTATGAACATATAGTTTTATAATTATGAACATAGAGTTGTGAACATATATAATTATGAACATATAATTCTGTAATTATCAATATAGAGATTCAATCATTGTGAATATTAAGTTCAAAAATTATGAGTATATAACTTTATAATTATGAACATATAGTTCAGTAAATATGAAAATAGAGTTCTGTAATTATGAATATAGAGTTCAATAATTATGAATATGAAGTTCAACAATTATGAATATATAACTGTATAATTATGAACATATAGTTAAGTAACTATGAACATAAAATCGTGTTCACCATGCAAGGTGGACACGGTTCCACAGCATAACGATTTCTACAATACCCTTTGGGCTT